>NC_138755.1:5152575-5320075 GCF_965113315.1 Podarcis vaucheri
AAGCTGCTTTCATATTTGCAGAGCTACTCAGAGTGTGCCTTTTGCCTGCATCAGACTTAAAAATAAATAAATCTGTATTTTAAAAATAATTTCCACTGACCTCCCGTTACTCAGTGATCAACACACAAGAGCAGCTGGGAGATGCTGTAAAGCCACTTAGAGGTGGTTGTTTTTTACAAGTTAAGTGAATGAATGGTAGTGCAATTCCTGCCTCGGGGCTGGGGGCTGGACTGGATGTTCTCAGAGATCCCATTTCCAGCTCTCGGAATTGCAAAGTGATGCTCTCTGCTGATGGGCTGCCGGTTGTTGGGGGTTAGGACTGTGTGGGTCTCACAAGGACACTTTTCTGGCCCCTCTGCAGAAACAGGCTTCCGTGGTGGCAGAGAACAGTGTGATCTGCAGCTTCTTGCACTACATGGAAAAAGGAGGGAAGACCTGGCACAAAGGCTGGTTTGTCATCCCCGAAAACGAGCCCCTGGTGCTGTACATCTATGGAGCCCCACAGGTATGGCAGCGGCACTTGGTTCTCCTGCATGCTGCTTCTTGCCCCAGATATTATTCTGGAGGGAAAGGAGAGGGCGAGGCCCCAAATCACCTTTGAATCAGGGGTGGAGAACCTGCGTGGCAGATCAAGGTAATCAGGTGACAGCAGAAACTGAATAATAATAATAATAAAATTAGCAGGGGCAATTCGTGTTAAATAGTGGGAAAGATGGACAAAGGACACAGCTCTGTTAGTTTCACAGCTCTTTATTACAGCAGTTAGAACTGCTCCTGGAGTCTTGACACACTGCAGCCTCGCTGGCTGCTTTATATAATACTAAGTAACTTGTAACAGTAACAACTTCCAACTAACTAACCAATCAGTGAGCGACAGTTCTCAATCCTTCATTTGCATACTGGTGGCCCTGAGTGAGAACTGCAGTTAATCTTAATACATAACAATTAGAACAAGAACTATTATTAGATTATTGATGTAAACCTCCAGAATGTATTTTGTGTACTTAGGTTTTTACCTCTATCTTCAGTACATTTTATTTTGTTGCCATGGCTAGTGGCTGATGCAAATAAAAATTCTTCCGATTCTGCATGGTCCTCCAGAGGTTGCAGGACTCCAGCTCCCATCAGCCCCAGCCAGCATGGCCCAGTGGTCAGCAAAGATGGGAGGTGCAGAACATCCCTTTCCTGACTTCCAAGCACACTTTGGCCTGGTGTTGGGAAGGCAGAATGCTGCGCTAGGCAGGCAGTCGACAGCCTGGCCACGTTTGTGGGCTTCTGACCTCTCTCCCTGCCTGTCCTGCAGGATGTCAAGGCCCAGCGCTCGATGCCTCTGATCGGTTTCGAAGTGAGCCTGCCTGAACCCGGCGAGCGGGTGGACCGACGCCACGCCTTCCGGATCAGCCAGAGCCACCTGTGCTGGTATTTCAGCCCCGAGACTGAAGAGCTGCGGCAGCGGTGGATGGAGGTGCTGAGCAGGGCAGGCCGCGGAGAAGAAGGCAGAGGGCCGCCCTCAATCCAAGAGGCAGATGAGGATACGGAGGCGGAGAGAACCTAGAGGCAGAGGGCTGGGCAGCTGGGAATTGCGGATTCTGCCCACTTGGGGAACTTGCTCACCATTCTCTGACCAGTATACTTGAACGTTCCTTCCTCCCTCTCTCTCTGGCACTTTCTCCCCTTCCTTTTAGTCCGCATCAACGCAGCCACCCTGCCCCTGCCGCATTCCCAGCCGCAGAGGCGATGCACGTCACACGTCCTGACATTTGCTCCAGGCCAGTTCCTGCTCCTAGCTGCAGCACGTCGTAATCGGAGCACCTCCACTTTCTTCCTTTCGTCCCATCCTCTATGCAGGAAGAAATGGATCCGAGCGGGTGGATGTCTTCCTTCCAACATGTGCTTCCCCCCTTCTTTGCATCTTGGACCAAGATCCGTTCTTTCAGTCCCCACTGCTTACTTAGCACTTACCGAACATACGTCCTCTGCAGTGGTTTGGGGGAATTGGGGCAGGGTAGGGAGAGAGTTGAGACTATTCTTTCAGTGGAACGCAAATGGGCGTGGGAATTTTCCTCTCTTGAGCATTTATTTCCCTTGCTTGTTACCCTCCTCCCTGTATTTGTGTGAGACTAGGTGGCGTTTTGTCTTGTGATGTTTCCTCACACAATGCTGACCATTTTTGGACCTGGAAAGGCTGATTTGAGGCTGCCTTAGCAGATGGATGATGTTGACTTGAAGTCTCTCTCTCTCTCACCCCACACCCCCTTGAACAAAACAAGCAAGCTGAGACATGAGAGCTAGTTAGAAGAATGAGCCAGGGTCCTTGTCCTTGCTATAGCATGCAGGGTCCCCTCTTACTGATAAGCCCCCCCCCCCAGCAATTGGACCGTGGTGCCTGCCACCTGCCTCCACCCAATCTTCCTGCCTCTGCCGAGGGGTCTAAAGGCACGGCCCACACCAGAGCTCTCCTGTGCAAGCCCTGCCAAAGTGGGTGGAGCTGCACAAGGCTATAGGTGACATCTTTGTAACAACTGCTCTTCCAGTTTGTGCTTGAAATTTTACATATTGCAAATATGCTCCAAGGTGCTTTCAACAACGTGAAAGAATGCAATAAAATCACATAGAAGTCAAGATAAATCCAACAGTAAAAAGGGTGTGTGTGTGACAGAATTAAGCTGCCAAAAATTGATCATGTAAAAGATACCTGGAAAAATGTAATCTACAGTTGATTTTTTTAAGTGAGCAGCAAAACCTTATGGCTAAAAACAGGTTAAAGTTATAAAATTTCCTTTTAAGCTATGGAAGAAAAATCTTTCCCCGTTTTCTGGGGGAAAACAAGTTTGGGAGAAACTGAATACAGTATGTGATATATATCCCCCACCCCTAGAATCATAGAATTATAAAGTTGGAAGGGACCCCAAGGGTCATCTAGTCCAACCGCCTAAAATGCAGGAATCTCAAATAATGCATCCATGACAGGTGGCCATCCAACCTCTGCTAAAAACCTCCAGTGAAGTCCGTTCCACTGTCAAAACAACTCTTACAACCAGAAAGTTTTTGCTGATGCTTAGTTGGAATCTACTTCCTTGTAACTTGAAGCCATTAGTTTGGGTCCAGCCCTCCAGAGCAGGAGAAAGCAAGCTTGCTCCATCTTCCATGTGACAGCCCTTTAGATATTTGAAGATGCCTATCAATATCTCCTCTCAGCCTCCTCTTTTCCAGGTTAAACACCCAACTCCCCCAATTGTTCTTCATAAGGATTGGTTGTCCTTCTCTGCACATGTTCCAGCTTGTCAATACCCTTATTAAATTGTGGTGCCCAGAACGACACAGGATTTCAAGTGTAGTCTGACCAAGGCAGAATTATTACTTCCCTTGATCAGAAAGCTATACTTCAGTTGATGCTGCCTAGAAGAGCATGTGCTTTTTTTTTTGGTGGTGCATCACGTTCGGCTTGTGGTCTAGTAAGACCCCTAATTTTCATACGTATTCCTGGCAAGCCAGGTGTCCCCCCATCTTAGTTAGTGCTGTTCAGCTGGTTATTCCTGCCTAAGGGAATAGAACCTTAAATGTGTCCCTGTTGAAAATCATTTTGTTAGTTTGGGTTCAGTTCTCCAATCTGTTATGGTCACCTTGAATCCAGATTTTGGCTTCAGCATCAGTTGGGTGTCATCTGCAAATTTGACGAGCATACCCTCAATCCCTTCATCCAAATCATTTATAAAGATGTTGAGCAACAACAGAACCCTGCAGCACCTTACCTGCCATTTTTTTCCAGGGTGATGAGGAACTACAGTGGTGCCTCGCAAGACGAAAAGAATCCGTTCTGTGATTCTCTTCGTCTAGCGGTTTTTTCGTCTTGCGAAGCAAGACCATTGACGGATTAGCGGATTAGCGCCATTAGCGGCTTATCTGCTGATCGGATCAACTGATAAGCGGCTTAGAAAAAGGGGGGGGGAGGGGAAAAAAAACCAGCAGGAACTCGCAAGACATTGTCGTCTTGTGAAGCATGCCCATAGGAAATTCGTTTTGCAAAGCACCTCCAAAACGGAAAACTCTTTCGTCTAGTGAGTTTTCCGTCTTGCGAGGCATTCGTCTTGCGGGGCACCACTGTATTAGCGAGCACACTTTGGGTTCGGTCAGTCAACCAGCTACAAACCCAGCTAACCAGTTACCTCATGCAGCCCACATCTTACAAGCTTCTCCTCAAGAATATATTTGCCAAGCCTAAAATTATTTTACTTTTTCAACAACATGATGTGCCTAATTTACAACTTCTTTTAGCATATAAGATTGTACTATTTGTCATCTTAATGGAACTTAAGAGCAGTCCTGTGGATTTTTTAAACCCACGCCGATGAGTAGAGGTAATTGGAGCTTCAAAAAGTATAAATGCCATGCAGTGTGGAATCCTATGCCTACTGAGAACTAAGCACCACTGAGTTTGATTGGGGTAGGTTTGCAACCTTGGTTTTGTACAAACAAAAAACCCATGACACTGGATGCAGGATTTCCCCCCTAGTATTTGCAAATCTAGTATTCTCCGAATTTACTATTTTTCTGGCCTTCACATTCTTAGGATAGGTGGGCACCAGAATGAGACTCCATAAGCTGAATCTGAACACAGGCAAGACGTTACCCAAGAGCCTGGATGGCTGCCAGTTAATTTTGCACAAAGTTGTGGGGTTTTTTTGTGGTGCCTGCCTGATACTGTCAGCAAAATGCCAGCCACGATCTTACCCACCCCCTCCCAATTCTTATCCTTTCTGGGTGAAACCTATTAAGGTAGAAAAACCAGTTGCAAATGACCAGTTTACAATTTTAAGCCCCAATTTTATGCACCCCCAAGTTGCATTCATTTTAGTATTAATGTTAAGAACTGCCTTGCTCAATCAAAACAAGGTGTATCTGCCACTACATTATTCTGTCTCTTGAGTTCCTCGCCAGCAGGGTATGACAGCAATAGCCATTCTCCTGTTCTTTGCACCTGCCGTTCTGAGTGATACATGGAAGTGCCATTTACCTACCCTAGCGAATATAAAGCCAGTGATAAAACTTAAAAAATAAGATGAGGCCACAGCCACCTTTGAGCAGGCAAGCCCCATGCCATATAAAATAGGGTGCTTGTGCAGCAGATGCTCCTAGCGGATTTTGCCGAGAAGGGGGGTCATTACAATGGGGAGAAAAACCTCTCTCGCACAGCCTTTTCTCAAACGCAGTTGCTTCCCCTCTGCAATGCACTTAAACATTAGTGTTCCTCCATTCTGTTCCAATCCTTTACTGGACTGTCACAGGAGCTTCCTACGATCCCTCCAACATTTCTCTCCCCCTCCCCTTCCTTCTACTATTTCAACTTACATGTGAGCAGGTTGGGGGGGGGGTGTCCTAAAAAACAACACCCAACTTGGTTGCCCTGTTTTATGAGAGGCTCCTGGTGGGGGCCGTTGGTGCCTGTCCCAATTCTTTGTCATCCTCTTCCCACCCCCATCCCCATCGTGGTGTAGAGCTAGTGCATGTAACTTTTATATTAAAAAGTCAGTATTAAGGGATATACAAAATCTTACCAAAATAATATTTTATTGTTGCTCATGTACAGTGGCTGGCCACTACAGAGGATAGGGAAGGGGGCTTCTATTGAGAGAAGTGCCCTGTCCCACAACCAAGGATTTGTGTATTGTCCATGTTACTTTCTAGTTTCATTATTGTATTTGGTTTTCCATTGTCGTCTTTTTTTTTAAATACAGAATTTTGTTTTTCTGTTATGCTTATCTGTCTGTTTCAATAATGTCTAGAACGCAATTTTTCCCTTCGGGATGGGGTTGGGGGAAAAGATATGGGCCTGATTTAGTCTTCTGGGAGTTGAAGAGGAGGCAATGGAAATGTTGAAATCAGTGTCTTGCCACGGAAGAAGATATTTCCTTGCAAAAGAACCCACCCTGCTGCTAAAACAGCCGTTTTTAAGCACAAGGAGGTGGCAGAGGTGGAAGATGGCCTCCTGTGCATTGAAAAGAAAATCCCTTCAAGGATCCTCAGCCCTTTGGGCCCCGAACCTGTATCCCCTTCAGCGCAGAAGAGCCTTTACCAAGTGAGGAGCAGAGGGACCAAGCAGCTGTGTCTGCACAATATACTTAGGCCTGTGCAGAAGCCTCACACGCAGAGACCAAAAACATCTCTGTCATCCAAGTTACTCCTTTTGATGCTTTAAAAATAAATATTAGTCTCTTGCAGCTGGGGGTGAGGGGAATCACACAATCCCATTTCCCCAGCCACGTCCTGCCGCACCAGCTCAACCAGAACTCCTGCCCCTCGTGGTGCCTGCTGCCCCTTGTTCTTCATTTCTTTTTCTTCCTCACCAAGGTCCAGCCATCTTCAGGATCTGCCCCGGAGGAAGGTGGTGGGCTGGGCTGGGCTCCATTCATGCTGGGAGCAGCACTGCAGTCCATAGCCTGGGTAGGGGAGAAAATGAGACAATGTTATCGGTGACTGGATTTAATTGCTGTTTTCTGGTTCACATAATTTCTGTTTTTAACATTCTGGGCCAAAAACCCAGCTTGTAGCCTTCACTGTTTGAGAAATGCAGTAGTCCGTAGGATTTACAAAGGAACAGAAACCTGTCTCTGGGCAAGTCCAAGGAGCCATGGTTCTCACCAACCAATTGCGGTCTAAATCTGCTGAATTAAATAGCCAGTTCCTTAACCTCATCATCTGACAAGTTTAGACTGGAGCAAATGGCTCCAGTCATCTGGACCTTGGTTATGCTCCGTAACTGTTATTTCTCCTTCCTTCATGGCATTCAGCCATGTTTCCCTCCTCTTCCCTCCATCCTTGTGTCAGCCTACTGAGTTATGAAGAAACTTGAAATCTGAATAAAGCCAGCAGATCAGAGGTTATGCAAAACAAGTGACAGGCTGGCTGGCTGTTTTCATTTTCTGTGCAGTTTATTTGTCATACCTCTTCCTCAGTCCCCTGTTCCTCCTCACTGCTGCTTTCTTCTGCTGGCTTTGATTTTGCAGCTGCCACCTTTGCCTCTTGCTTCTTCTGAGCCAGCCGGACAATGGCTTCGTGCACTGCGGCTCCCTCTCCCTGCTGGCACTGACCAAAGAACAGGCGCAATTGCTGGCTTACCTACAGTGCGGGAAGAGGGTCAAGTCTCTTTCAGCGAGCAGAGCAAGAACTTCCACAGGGCTAACCGCTGCAGCAATGCCCTCCTCCAGAGTTGGCACTAGAACAGCATCTTCCATCAGACCACACACAGAGCTCCTAGAGCAGAGAACGGAAGCCAAAGGCTCCTGTTCTCAACATATCTGCATGTTTACTGCTGAAGTTGGCAGCCATCTCATTATACTTCTGTTCATACTAATAAAAATAGCCACAAGATACAGGAAAAAGAATGCCATTTATATTGGGGAGAGTTCTTTCCATCTGCATGCACACTTGAAGAGGGCTGAGCCAGGGTCAGAAGTGGCTCTGGGGCCAAAAGGCTACTGTGTGCAAGTCACAAGGCCTTGACATGCACCCGTCCTAATGAAAAAAGAGACATTGCCTTAAAAGCCCCTCCTCCTCCCGTCTTTTCTTGCTGGGAGAAGTGTCTGCCAATTTTTTTGCGGCTTAGGAAGCTAGACCTCCCACCAAGCCAAGCAACAGGGTGGGTTGAGATTGCTTTATGAGTAATTTACACATTTCTCTCTCTCCTTTGGTAACACTTCCATTTTTCTAAATGAGGAATTTTTCTACAAAGGAATTGGTCCAAAATGGGTGCCTGACCTTCAGACAGAGAGCATTCTAGGAAGCAGTGTCTGAACGGCAGCATCTTGATATAAGCATCCCTCCAGGGTCGTGGCCTGGAAATCTGGCAAGAGGCCAGTTTGGTTTTCCAGAAGGCAGATCTGTTGAAATAGCTTTTAAGGCAATGGCAGTTTAGTAGCTATTCAGAACCAGAGGAACAATCTGAAATTCAGTCTCTCAAGTTCCACATTTGTCTTTGTAATTAAGGCGTGGTAGTTTAGGCCCATCAACATTAGATATGTGATGAAATATCAACAATGAAGGATGTTATGTTTTTATGCCACCCTTCCTCCAAGAAATTCAGAGTAACATACGAGGTTTCTCCCTCCTAATTTTATCCTCATATTAATCTTCTGGGAATGCCTAGGCCAAGAGGCAGTGATTGACCTAAGGTCACCCTGTAGCTAAGCAAGTCTCCCTGGTTTAAGGCTCTAGTTTGCTGCTATGCTGTGCTAACTTTCAGTTGACTGGATAAACTGGTCCTACTCAAAAAGCAAGAGTAATTTTGTGTGTGTGGTTGTTCTAGCTACCAGTTTTAAGATGGGATTTCTTGCCTTGCAGCAAACTGACAAAAACCCTGCCTTTTCTCTGTTATACTACCCTCTGCAGTGCAAAAGGTGAGAAGCAGCCTTCTCACCTTTTTGGAAAAAATTGGCTCCCCAGATTTGGAAGGCAACTTCATCTGACATTTTCCTTCTCACTGTTCTGTAGCTGCAGTGCCTCAATGTACAGTGCAAGAGCGCCCCACAGTGGTAAATGGCAGTCAGATCAGGGAGGAAAGAGGCAGTTAAAATGTCTTAAATCCTGGGGCTAGATTACGCGAATGAGGGAGAAATGGATACAGCTGGAGCGGAAGGTGTGACAAAGAAAGCAACCCTTTAAGGGCAGAAGAATCTATCCAGACACAAAAAAAGGAATAACTAGTTTGATGTGTTTGTGCTGCAAGGTCCAAAATTCAACTTCCTGCACTGCATCAAAGGCATCTATATGAGGGCTGAGAATTTGAGGGTTAAAAAGAGTTCTATTCGTATTTGCAGAAAGGCTTTCTAAAGGCAAAGTCTCAAGTGCATTTTTTTTTTTTAAATCAGCTTGCTGTGAACTAGCAGAATTCATCTCAATGGCTGCAGTTTTGGGTCTGCCTTATAATAAGCTAACATTCCTACCCCAAATATTGGGTTTTTTATGGCTTTTCCTTCATATTGAGGGGACTGGGGGCGAATGGTTTCAGCTCAGATTGGCTAGCAATCCTGGTGCTTTATTTGTGATTTACATCCTTGGCTTGCTTTTGCTCTCCAGTTGTGACACTTCATGCAATGGATTGTATAGGTTCATTTGCAGGATACTGAAATGGTATGTCCTGCCTTGCATTTGGACTTGGTGACTTTCTGGCCTTCTTCCAGCCCTATGATTTTTAAAAGCATCCAGTCTTCAGCAAGGAGAAATCAAGCCGTTCATGACCTCCCATGTGCCCTGGTAACTTGCAGACCAGTCTGCTAGACTATCTAAGGCCAACCCCACTTGAGGTGTCAACAAAAACTGAAGCATGGCAAAGTGGGCACACCTGAGACTGGCTCTGGCTAGGTACAGAATGGGGAGAAAGAGAAGAAGGTGCCGAGTCCCATTTCAGTCTAGAGGAAAGCAAGGGTTTGGGGAGCTCTGGGAGCTGCAGGAAGAATCATTTCTGACACCAAAGCTTCACAACCAGCAGACAGTCACTCTGCTTCAGACTGTAAAGAGGAGATTTCTCATATGACTGAATGCTCCTTTGTACCTTTGGGACGCGGGTGGCGCTGTGGGTTAAACCACAGGGCCTAGGACTTGCCGATCAGAAGGTCGGCGGTTCAAATCCCCGTGACTGGGTGAGCTCCTGTTGCTCAGTTCCTTCTCCTGCCCACCTAGCAGTTTGAAAGCACGTCAAAGTGCAAGTAGATAAATAGGTACCATGTGCTGCTCTGATTCGCCAGAAGCGGCTTAGTCATGCTGGCCACATGACCCAGAAGCAGTATGCTGGCTCCCTCGGCCAATAAAGCGAGATGAGCACCGCAACCCCAGAGTTGGTCACAACTGGACCTAATGGTCAGGGGTCCCTTTATCTTTTTATCTTAAAAAAAATATTCTAGATATACCAAACTAGATGCAACGGAGAAAAGTTCCGAGTGTAGCTTTCTCCCCAACATGATAATTTTGGAAGTGTAATTTTTTCTTTTTACACCAAGCAACATTCAGTCACATAAGCCCTTATTTGCAGTTTGAAGTGGTGCAGGCTAGTTTTTCTCACCTGCTGCTTGAGAGAAACAAGTCCTAAGAAATACCACTGCACTCTCATAAGTGAGACAGAAGATCTAAGACAAGAGACGATGCTCATCCTCAGTGGGAAAACCAGCCAGTGCAGGTTTGTAGGAAGGAAGCAAATGTGACACAGCCTGGGAAAGACCTATACTGTCCCTTGGAGCACTAGACTAGATGCTTCCATCCCAACAGAGAGGGTGTGTGTGTGTGTGTGTGTGTGTGTGTAGGTGTAGGGAAGAGAGGGCCTTGCGTATACCTGAGCTAAGCTTCCATCTTCTATCATAGTGTCAAATTCATTGTTCATCAACTCGGCAAGGAAATCTTCTATCTCATCCAGCTCCAAGTCAGCTGCAGAGAAGAAGGTAGACAAAGAGTTAAAAGTCTGTGTAGAAAAGATGAAAGAATTCAGTGATTCAAGTGGCCAGGAACTCCGTAAGAGATGCCAGAAAACAGGGATGGGGACCCGTTGGCCCTCTCAGGTGTTGCTGCACTGCAGCTTCCATCATTCTTGACCACTGGCCTTGCTGGCTGGGGATGATGGGAACTGCAAATCCAACAACATCGGGTGAGGGGTGGTGCACAGGTTCCTCCATCCCAACCATAAAGGTGGGGATTCAGGCTCACAGATAGTACCCTGCCCAAATGAACCCCAAAGCCCCCAGATGTAATCATTCAACCTAACTCTCTTGCCAGAGCTGGACGCACAAGACAGGAACTCTTGACCTCAGACAACATGTTAAGCCAGATGTCTCCCCTGGTCTACATAACAGTTGTGATTAGCTGAGTGACACTTCTGTACATGGCTGAGCTTTTCAGAATTGTAATAAAATGATTCTACCATATTTGTTTTGTCTCCACTCCATTTTAGAACATTCAGAGGGGGTTTCTTGACCTACCAATGTTCACTGTGACAGTGAGGACCCTGACTTAGAGCAGCACTGAATGAGCAAGATACTCTGCTCGTTGCTGCAAGCACCTCTCTGGCTGCTACTTCTGGGTAAATGTGAGACCAGCCTGACTTAAACTGCCCACAACACAAAATAAAATGAGGGACCCACCATGTTGTACCAAACACAGGGTAGACCCAAAGTCTGTGGGTCTCCTGTCTGTTGTTCTTCCTTTTAGTGGACCGGGTTTAGTATTTGTCCTGTTCCTGATGTTCACAGATGAATACTTTTATTATTTTTTGTTGTGGATTTTACATGTTTGATAAGTTGCTCTGTAATTTAATATTTCTTAAATTGCTTTGAGTCGTTTTGTTAACAGCTATGAGCATGTATAATAGTAACAATAATAGGTTTATCTTCCATGGAGTCTGCTATCTGGTTCAACAGAACATTATCTTGTTTAGGTACCTCACCATTGCTTTGAAAGTATTGCTCCACAGCCTCCACCATCCATTCAGCTTTCTCTTGGCTGTATGCCCCTCCAAAGCCGTTTTCAACTGCGACCTGCATCAGAAGAAGACAAAGCTACGTTCATAAAAGAGAGTAGTTAGGCAGTTCTGCAGGAAGCAAACTCCAAGCTAATGAGTTGAGGTTGCTTGGAGTGAAGACAGAGATTTCAAGGGTGCTGGGGCTGCTTTAATACTATCTTACAACAAGGTGATATCCAATGTTGATATAGCCAGAGTAGATCCATTGAACATCAAATGACTTAAGTAACTGAACTCCATGGATTTTAATGGGCCAGCTCTACATATGACTTAGCTGATACCACCCACGTTTTCAGTCCTGGTTTGCACTACAATAACAAAACAGTTTTTGGGGTTTTCAGCTGTTGAATTGGGGGAAAGCCACTTCCTCCCTTTGTCACAGATGTGTTATGGCCATGATGGGCAGGGCATCTACTGGGTAGCGTCAGTGACATCACCAACACCACCTTCAACAATCCTTGGAACCTTCATTTTTTCATTTAAGATGGAGAAACATAAATGTGTGTCAAAATAGTCTGCCTAAAGCACAAAGGAGGGGGCACGGGTGACAGCCCACCTGTACAGTGACACAGCTTTCCATTTACCTGTTTGTACTTTTGTACCACTTCAAACTGCAGATGAAGACCTCCGTATAATAACTAAAAATAAAGAAGTGACCTACATTGTCACCCCTGGTTATTTCAAATCTCCTGGTTCTTTTTTAAAATAAAATTTAATGGGTCTTATAAAGAAAAATGCAAAGATTATTATCATTTTTTTTTTGTCCAAACTAAAACAATCTAAAAGCAAAAAAGAGAAAGAGGTAGAAAAAAGGAATAGAAAAAGATTGAGAGAAATTAAGAAACTAAAGAACTTCTGATTCTTCACCTGACCACTATATACAAACATTCACTCGTTTTAACACCTAATAAAGCCACTTTCTAGTAATCATAACCTTCAATCCTCAAATCCAAATGTCATTTCTTTTTAACGCAAAGCCTATGAGAGGTTTCCAATCTTCAGTAAATATTAACAATGACTTTTCTCTGATTAAACATGCCAGTTTTGTCATCTCAGCCAAGTCCATTAATTTTAGCAACCATTCCAAATGTTTTGGTTCTTCAAGTTCATGCAACACTGAGAAGATCAGGCCTAAGGCCTCCCTAGTCCAGGATCCAGTTTCCTACAGTGCCCAACCAGAAGCCCACAGGCAGGAGAGAAGGGTGATAGCACTTTCCCACTGCTGTTTCCTGACAGCTGCTGTTCAGAGAGGCATGCTGCCTGATTCCAGAGACAGCATGCAGCCATGACAGCTAGTAGTCATTGACAGCCTTACCCTCCATGAATAAGTCTATTCCCTTTCAAAGCCATCTAAGTTGGTAGCCATCACTACATCTTGGGAAAGCAAATTCTACAGGTTAACTGCACTGCTTGAATATGTTGCTGCCTTTTGTCTGGCATGTTTATTCAGATGTCAGTTGGAGAGTGCTTATGCCTAGGTTCTTTGGATTATAGCCAGAGTTTCCACCTGTATTAATTTTTCCAGGATGTATATCAGGTGCACAAAGTTGTGTAACGAGTTCCTATTCAACATCAGCGCATGCTAACCAACTGTAGCTATTAATTGGCTCAACACCAGTTGCGCATGTAGCTACCATATTGAACCCCTTTGTGGACAGGCAGATTTCAAAGTTCTGAAAATTATACTTATTCAGGAGGTATATTTGTATGCCATATTAAAACTTTTACAGATCTGTGGCTTCTATATGGGAAAAAGGAGTACTTTCTAGTTGTATTTTTGAAGTTGAGAATTCAATTTTGTGATAGCTACTCAGCCCCTAAGAAATTGATTCGTTTTAATTTCTTCCATTCTTTTTCTGGACACATGCAGAACAGGGACCATGCTTAGAAACAGTGGTGGGAGGTAGAAAATTTCCCAGTTCAAAATTTTTCTATGGATGTCTTTCAGTTTCATAAGGTCATTAGTAATAATGAATGAATGCCAGCTGCAAATATTGTACTGGGCAAGCTTGGCAGTTTCAAAGTTTTTAGCTTTGTTTGTTAAATACAATTAAAATAAATATGTTAAATTAGATCACAATCTAGGCATCATAAAATTTTCCAATGCCAACTTACAAACATTTTCCAGTTTTCCAGAAAACCCACATCATGGCTTAGAAATACATCTAGCGGGAGCTGATATAATAAAGTTAAAAAGTAATGCTTAAAATGATGTCATGGTTGCAGAGAAAAGTTACCACCATTTGCACGTGCACATAAATAGCAGCAGAGAAGACACATTTACAGCCTCACCCAGTGCATTTTTACCCCTAAGTCCTGGCCTGTATTTTGCCAGAACCAGCAACCAAAGTGCACAGTAAAGTATGCCATCTGCCTCACACCTTGCTTTAAAAGCACATTTCCCCTTTCTACTATTATCTGAGCTCATGGGAAACAACATGAGGCAGTGATGGTCGACAATTTGGATGGATTCAAAGGACGATGAGACAAATAATAATACATTTTTATTTACACCCCGCCCTCCCCGGCCAGGGCCGGGCTCAGGGCGGCTAACACCAAATATAAATTACGATAAAACGTAATAGGGGGAAAAACCACCACCACCACCAAACAGTTAATTAAAATACGGCTTAAAATACAGCTTAAAAGGCAGCCTCATTTTAGTAGTAGCCCATAAATCAAGACCATAAAGGGAGGAAACATCAGATATTCACCTGAGCCAGCTATCCATGTTGGTCCTATATGGGCCAGCAAAATAGGCAAGGGGAAATTTATACACCAAATCCATATAAGGGGTCAAAGTGAGTCCAAGCCAAAGGCCAGGCAGAACAGCTGCGTCTTGCAGGCCCTGCGGAAAGATGTCAAGTCCCACAGGGCCCTAGTCTCTTGTGACAGAGCGTTCCGCCAAGTAGGGCCAGTGCTGAAAAGGCCCTGACCCTAGTTGAAACCAATCTAACCTCCTTGAGACTCGGGACCTCCAAAGTGTTGTTATTTATGGACCTTAAGGTCCTCCACAGGGCATACCAGGAGAGGTGGTCCCATAGGTACAAGGGTCCTAGGCCACATAGGGCTTTAAAGGTCAAAACCAACACCTTAAACCTGACCCTGTACTCCACCGGGTGCCAATGCAGCTGGTAGAGAACTGGATGAATGTGATCCCGCGGCAAGGACCCCGTAAGGAGCCTCGCTGCGGCATTCTGCACCCGCTGGAGTTTCTGGGTAAGCTTCAAGGGCAGCCCTGCGTAGAGCGAGTTACAATAATCAAGCCTGGAGGTGACCGTCACATGGATCACTGTGGCCAGATCAGGGTGAGAAAGGGAAGGGACCAACTGCTTAATATGGTGGAGATGAAAAATGCCACCTTTGCTATGGCTGCAACCTGCGCCTCCATAGAAAGGGAGGTGTCAAAGGTTTCACCCAAACTCTAGACAGAATCCGTGTAGCAGAGGGCTATCGATGGCTATGAGCCAAGACAGCTTTGTTCTGCCTTCCCTGAAGGAGGTGGTATGCCTCTGAATGCCACATGCTGGAAGTGCAGGTGGGGAGAGAAATCAGATTAGCCTCAAACAGAGCCAGGGCCTTTTCAACTCTGGCTCCAGCCTGGTGGAACGCTCTGTCTCATGAGACCAGGGCCCTGCAGGATCTGATTTCTTTCCGTAGGGTCTGTAAGACAGAGTTGTTCCGCTTGGCCTTTGGCTTGGAATCAATTTGATCCCCTCCCCCTCTTCCTTTCTCCTTCTGTGATGCAACTCCTATTTGGGGACTTCCCTGGCTTTTTTCTGGCCCATGTAGGACCAGTCTGGATAGTTAGCCTTGGTGAAGACTTGATGTTTTCATCCCCAAAAAAGTTTTTGATTTGAGTTTCCACTGAAATGAGGCTGCAGTCTGGTGTAGTGGTTAAGAGCGGTGGACTCGTAATCTGGTGAACCGGGTTCGCTTCCCTGCTCCTCCACATGCAGCTGCCAGGTGACCTTGGGCCAGTCACACTTCTCTGAAGTCTCTCAGCCCCACTCACCTCACAGAGTCTTTGTTGTGGGGAAGGAAGGGAAAGGAGAATGTTAGCCGCTTTGAGACTCCTTAAAGGTAAAGGTACCCCTGACCATTAGGTCCAGTCGTGGCTGACTCTGGGGTTGTGGCGCTCATCTCGCTTTATTGGCCGAGGGACCCCATGTGGCCAGCATGACTAAGCCGCTTCTGGCGAACCAGAGCAGCACATGGAAACGCCGTTTACCTTCCCACCAGAGCAGTACCTATTTATCTACTTGCACTTTGACGTGCTTTTGAACTGCTATTTTGGCAGCAGCAGGGACCAAGCAACGGCCGCTCACCCCGCCGCTGGGATTTAAACCGCCGACTTTCTGATCGGCAAGTCCTAGGCTCTGTGGTTTAACCCGCGTCCCTTTGAGACTCCTTAGGGTAGTGATACAGCAAGATATCTAAGCCAAACTCTTCTTCTTTTAATGTTGTATTTTAATCTTTTTTAAAAAGTTGTATTTCAATCAATTGTTTTTATATCGGGTGTTAGCCGCCCTGAGCCCAGTCTTGGCTGGGGAGGGGAGGGTATAAATATTATTATTATTATTATTATTATTATTATTGCTTTGCTCATGTCCTGCTTGTATGACAGCAGGATGCTGGAGGAGATGCGCCACCCGCCTGATCCAGGGCGGCTCTTCTTCTGTTCTTCAGCCAACTCCGCATTCTCTGCGGCTACAGGAAGGAAATGCACTTTGCACATGCTCGCCCTCCACGCAGCCTCTTTTGCTGCCATTTGCTGCCAGCCTCCCGCTCCTCTCCCCGCTCCCTGCCTGTGGCGAAGGAATCCTACCTGCAGAGCAGGCCAGCTGCCCAGCACAGCCTCGACCCCTTTTCGGAAGAGGCCACGTGCCTCCGCCCGCGGAGTCGCCATCACCAAGCGGCAGGCAGTCACGAGGCCGAGCGCCGAGCTATCGAGGAGCAGAGGAAATGGCAGGCGGGCAGGCGGAAGGAGCCGAGCGCGGAGCCCGCGATCGCCCCTCTCCTTTGTCAACAAAGGCAGAATCCGGCAGCAGAGCCGCTTCGAGCCCAAGCCGGCGGCGCGAAAGCAGTACAGTAGCCTGGACGCCATCTAAACACAAGGCGATATGTTGCTGGTCTTGCTCCGATGCTTGTTGCCAAATGCCACTGGACGGCGTTGGAAACTCGGGGCTTCCGAGTAACCACGCTTGTCGGAACATTGACTTGGCAGACAGCCGCCATCCGTACAGCTACGATTCAGGCATCATCATGGAAAGTTAGGCAATCTCAGCTGGAATCGCAGAAAGTCGCTGACTTTCTGAAGACTTCAGTGACTGCCTGGCAGGATGCCACAGATCGGAACCCAGCCATGATCCTGCAGTTTTTTCCCTTCTGCTCTTACCACAGCGGCACCGGGAGCAACACCGCTCCCCTCCACCAACTGCCCGCTCCCACGGGCAGCTGTTGAATGAGTCAACCACCCATATGCAATGCCCTAGCCATTTCATTTCATATATCAATAGTCCTACCCACCCTATTGATTTATAAAATCTAAAATTGTATAACTATAGATTTCATAAATCTATAGGATTTTTAAAAATCGATTTTGTAGCTCTATAAACTGGCTCTGGGATTTCATTTGGGGTAAACTATGATGGCCAGTAGCCACCATAGATGGGAACTGAGCTTTGTTTCCATTCAAAAGCAGCACTGCTACCTGCCTAACCATAAAATAGCTACCCTGGGGCATGGGCAGAGCTGGGGGGCACCTGCCCCCCCCCATTCAAGTAAATAAATAAAAATATTTTTATTTTTGTTTTTGGAACAAGATGGAAATAGATTGAAATTGCAGAGTTTTGAAAAACTAAAAAACAAAGTGCGTGATTGGCTTCATTATTATCAGATAATGGAGGCATACAATTTGGACAACAAAATCGGCTTCCAGGTGGAAAAATCAAAATTGGAAACAGAATTGTTAGAACCCAAAACTAAGACTTTGTCAGTGTGGTGTAGTGGTTAAGAGCGGTAGTCACGTAATCTGGGTAACCGGGTTCGCGTCTCCGCTCCTCCACATGCAGCTGCTGGGTGACCTTGGGCCAGTCACACTTCTCTGAAGTCTCTCAGCCCCACTCACCTCACAGAGTGTTTGTTGTGGGGGAGGAAGGGGAAGGAGATTGTTAGCCGCTTTGAGACTCCTGAAGGGGAGTGAAAGGCGGGATATCAAATCCAAACTCTTCTTCTTCTTCTTCAAAGATGTATAACTTGCTGTTGAAATGGAATACCCAGGATGAAACGGTGAAATCTGCAATGATTTAACGGGCACAAGACATTGGACATAACATAATGATGGCTGACTGGGAACAGTTATGGACCACAGGTATGAAGTTTACGGCATGTAATGCCTTGAGAATATTATGAAAATGATATACAGGTGGTACATAACCCCAGTCAAACTTGCAAAAATCTATCATTTGCCCGATAATAAATGTTGGAAATGTAAAGAAACTGAAGGTACATTCTTTCACCTTTGGTGGACATGCCCAAGGATTAAGGCTTTCTGGGAAATGATATATAATGAACTGAAAAAGGTATTTAAATATATCTTCTTGAAGAAACCAGAGGCCTTTCTCCTGGGCATAGTCGGCCAATTGGTGTTAAAGAAGGACAGAATTTTCATTATGTATGCTACAACAGCAGCAAGAATACTCATCGCAAAGTATTGGAAGACACAAGATTTACCCACTCTGGAAGAATGGCAGATGAAAGTGATGGACTACATGGAATTGGCGGAAATGACTGGTAGAATCCGAGACCAGGGAGAAGAGTCGGTGGAAGAAGATTGGAAGAAATTTAAAGACTATTTACAGAAGTATTGCAAAATTAATGAATGTTAGAATGATGTTTGATTGAAGTTAAGTGGTTTCTAGCTGTAATGATATAAAAGAATATGGAAAAATTGGATTTCTAAATAGGTAAAAATTTAATGTTATAATATATTAAGATCAAAGATCAGGATAATAAGGAGGGAAAGAAATTGCTGAATTAATCAATTGAATTGGAACACAAAAAAGGGAGGTATGAGGAGGTCAGGGAAACAAGGATATGAATGTAAGATATGGAAAGGTTGATTTTTTTATTTTTATTTTTTCCCCTTTTTCTGTAAGTGTACTTATTTTTTTTTATTCTGTATTTCTCTTGTATTTTTATTTTTGTCTTTTACTTTTGTATTTCTTGGTTTTATGTAATTCCTTTTTCTGAAACTTTAATAAATATTTTATAAAAAATAAATAAATACTTCACTAACTGACCAATTGCATAGCAAATAACTCAGTTCTGCCCCCTCCCAACATGAAGCCTGCCCCCTAAAATAATAATAATAATAATAATAATAATAATAATAATAATAATAATAATAATTTATATATATCCCACCCTCCCCAGCCGAAGCTGGGCTCAGAGCAGCTAACAACAATAAAAGTAACACAGCATTCTAAAATCAATTCAAAATCAAATTAATAGGTTAGAGTTCTATGAGGATTACCAAAGGAGGGGGTCAGACTCTGCCTTGGCCAAAGGCCTGGTGGAACAGCTCTGTCTTGCAGGCCCTGTGGAAAGATGTCAAGTCCTGCAGGGCCCTAGTCTCTTGTGACTGAGCGTTCCACCAGATCAGGGCCACAGCCAAAAAAGGCTCTGGTTGAGGCCAGCCTAACCCCCTTGGGGCCTGGGACCTCCAAGATGTTTTTGTTTGAAGACCATATGGTCCTCCGTGGGACATACCAGGAGAGGCGGTCCCGTAGGTACGAGGGTCCTAGGCTGTATAGGACTTTAAACCAGCACCTTAAACTTGATCCTGTACTCCACCGGGAGCCAGTGCAGCTGGTAAAGCACTGGGTGAATGTGATCCCGCAGCAAGGACCCCGTAAGGAGTCTCGCCGCAGCATTCTGCACCCGCTGGAGTTTCTGGGTCAGTCTCAAGGGCAGCCCCACGTAGACTGAGTTACAATAATCAAGTCTGGAGGTGACCTTCGCTTGGATCACAGTGGCTAGGTCAGGGCCACAGTAAAATAAATTATGGCTGCGCCCATGCCCAGGGGGCCAATGAGTGGTGGTGTGGTCATCAGGCCATGACCCTTCTGAGACCTTTGGTCAGTGCCAGACTTAGCTGGCAGACCTGAAAAACATATCCCAAACACTAGTGTATCTTCTCTCCATGAATGGCAGGAAGCCATTTAGCTGGGGGAAACCTTTCCCGCCAAGGGCAAGCAGATACAAGATCTTTCTCAGGTCAAACCTGAGGACCAAATAAAGCCAAGATGCTTCCAGATGACCTGTTTATTCTTATTTCTTTTCAGGGAGAGAAGACAGCGTTGGCTATTTATTGAGAATTCATTCAGACTTGTTTGTGGGGAGGTTAGATAATGTTGCATCAAGCAAATTTTATCCCACACTTTCAAGTGCATTTCCCTATGACTATCCTTATCACAAAAAGTCCAGTCTTTTGGGGAAGAGGATTTGTTGTGCAATAACTCCCAAACAAGTATAATGATACAATCTGAATTTGCCTGCAAGTGATTGAAAATCACACAAAAATAGTGCCAGTCTGGGAGCACCTTAAGAGAATTGCAGGAAGCAAGGGGAAGAATGTGGACTGATAACATCATGCATGATGGCAAAATAAAACCAGTCACAGGTATTTGAGTGCCTCCTTCCTCCCGTTCACAAAGTTCTGGATCCTGGAATTTCTGATCCTGACAGTGTCCACAGTCTTTGTTTCAATTATAATTTCCCAGTGCAGATTCTCCTCACATTCCACCCAAAAAACATACCTCAGGACCCTTTGTGAGATTATGAGAGTAGAAGATCTGCCCTACAATGGTGCAAAATCCTGGGTAGGGGATCTTTATTGATTTTGTTTTTGATTTTTTTTTTTTACAGCCAGACACTAATACCTGACTCTCATGATCACATCTCACATCTATGCTGAATTCCATCAGGAAAATTATGGATCAGGTGCCTTGTGGCACAAAACCCACAAGAGCACAAATTGGCATTGTCCTCTAGTGACTTGCAACACAAACTGATACATGTCTTCTACTCAGAAGTAAGCTCCACTGTATTCAATGGGATTTTCTCCCAGGGAATATAGGAGTGCAGGAATATAATCTATATCTGTAGTTTCTTTCCAGAAAGATGCACATATTGTTTGAAGTTGATAACATTTGTTTTCTGCTGCTTTGTTTGGAAAAAAGGGGGACCACAGGGCAGCAGAAGATAGCATGTCGTGGATTTAAAAAAAAATATCTTAAAAAGCTTGTTCCAGTACTGTATAACAATTGTTATAGAAAAAAATAGGGGTGTTGGCTTTTGCTGCCCAGTTCCCCAAGGGGCTGAGTCTTCTAAGCCCGTGATTGGTCAGAGATGAATGGATCCATAGATCCATAGAAAGAAAGGCAGATCTTTGTTGCAACAGAGTTCCCTCCCCTCCTTGCAAGGAGGTAGGCAGAACAATGATGTGCAAGCCCCTGTAAAGACAGCCCAAGACCACCCTCCAAAATATACATACATCACAGAAGGAGGCAGCCTCCAGCAAAAAATTGAGAGTGCTGCTTCTCTCCTGCTAGGATACCTGACGATGCCTTACTTGGTTACATTTTCTGGGTAGCCTGGCCATTCCTTTTAGAGGGTAAATACTTTAGTTCCTGAATCTCTTACACATAGATAGTTTGCTCAGCTTAACTGATGCTTGCCAGACTATTTGCAAGGAGGTGCAAGCCCAAAGATAATTGGAAAGCTTTTCCCATTTCCTTCCTCCTTGCAGAGAAATACTCGAGGTCAATTTGGGTTCAAAATGTGCTTCAGGATTGCTCTCCTGTACTATTTCAGTCACCTAGTTGATACACTTATGTTTTTGTGTTTGCCGTGTACATTTATGAACATTTACTCTACATTTGAGACCTTAGAATTCTTACAACTCAATGCATGGCCTTCGCGCCTTCTCTTGTCAACACTGAGGTAACTCCCGTTAAAATGCGCGGCAACGCAACGACCCCCCCCCCCCCGCCATCCCTTCCCATTACAGGAGGCAAAGCAAAATGGCCGACGTGGAATCTCACCCGCCGCCACTCTCCCGCCACATTCCCCGCCCGCTTTCTTACCACAAGAAGAAACTACAATTCCCAAGAAACCCCGCGCGCAAATAGTCCGATGCCAAGGCTTGCGGGGGGGGGGAGCTGGTGCTGGCAGACGCAGTCAAGTCAATGGGGATTATCCTCTCTCTCTCTCTCTCTCTCTCTCCCCTGGCGCGCGCTGCCTCTCCGCCCTCCTTCCCCGCCTCGCCTCATCTTAGCGGGCGATGGTGAGGAAACGGAGGTTTCAGCAGCGGGGTCTTTTCTGGGGGTAGTTTCAGTGGCTGTGGAGAAGTAGTTGCCCAAGAGTGAGGGGGGGCGCTTTACCCGCCCCCCCCCAAAGAAGAAAGGTCAGTGAACTAAAATGGAGGCTCCGTCGGAGAAGGTCTTGGGGAGCGGCGTGGTCCCGACTCCCGAGGCGGTCCGCTCCTCAGTGCAAAAGTCCCGCGAATCACCTTTCCGAAAGCTCACATACGCGCCCTGCTCTCTTGCAAGGGGCTCAAGGCAGCCTCCGGGCCGCCAGCCGCTTTCCTCACCACAATGACCCGGTGAGGTAGGGCAGGCTGAGAGCGGGGGGCTGGCCTGAGGCCGCCCAGAAGGGATTGAAAGCGGTGTCTTGGCGGGCATCGCCTTCCTTGGCACTGTAACCACCGTAGCCCAGGCGGGGTCTCAAGCGGGATGGGGATGTGGTTGTGGGCATCGATCAAGCCGGAGTTTCTGAGCCCCGCAGCGTTTTGTTTCTGCCTCTGGTCCTCCTTCCTTTCGGTTGTCACTTTCCGCTGTAGATTTCCCTCACACGTGTCCTTAATTCGGGAGGCAAGATGCTTACAGTATTTGGCTATGGGAGCTGATCTGAATGAAGCAGAAACTGGATAAGAATAAAGATGTAATAATATGGAGTAAGAAGGGGGATGAGTACTTGTGCATGAAAGAACGGAAAGGTCCACTCTTTTTAATTCTGAGAATAACTAAAGCACGCCATTCCTTCACCCTGGCAGCAACACATTACAGGAATGCATTCCCTAGTTCATATTTTGAGGATGTAAGGTTAACAACTACTCTCTTATTGGTCATCTGCAGTGTGCTAGTTGCTGCTGCCGGATACAGTTCATATCTCTGTCCAAGGTTTTCCAGCACACTTTCTGCTTGCAGGAAAGCAGGTAGCTTTGGGGATATTGGTCTCCTGTTTCTTACGGGCTTTCAGTTAAAAACAACAACACATTTTTGAGTTCATGGTCAAACAAAGCAGTGCTATAAAAATGGCCCCTGAAATCAGAGGCATATTCTTTGTGGGATGGGACTGAGATTGTGTGTGTGTTTATCCCTGGAGATGCTAGGGATTGAACCAAGGGATTGAACCACTGCATACATAGTGGACGCTCCATCAGTGAGCTATGGCCCTCCACGAGTGGTTTTCTTACACAGCATTGCTGACCTCTGGATTTATGGGATATATCTTCCAGCACACCAGGGGTTGTACATCGACCAGACTCTGAAGACTGATAAGGATTATGATTGGATCAACTGGCAATAGTTATAAATTCTGTATAGGATAGTAGTCCTGTGCCTTCACGAGGTCAGCAGTAGAACATCTGCTTTGCATACAGAAGGTTTCAAGTTCAATCCCTGGCATCTCCAGATAAGGCTGAGAGAGACTCCTGCCTGAAACCTTTGCTAGTCAGTGCAGGCAATACTGTGATAGGTGAACCAATGGTCTGACTCAGTATATGGAGGCATCTTATGTTCCTAACAGAAAAGGGAATTTCAGCATATGCAGGTTTTTCTACTATACTGTGATGGGAGGAAGTGCACTGTTTGGAATACTTCTTTTTACAAGGTTTAGGAGCCCTGTTTTTTATTGAAGCAGGGTGTTCTTTTTGTGAATGCATTTCAGTAAGAGCCAAAAGCAATTGTCTCAGCAGAATAGTTGAAACGGAGTGGGTCTGTTCAAAAACCATGAAAGCCAGCTTTTGGTGATTAGGCTCTAGTATCCCTGCTGTTCCATTAGTTTGGTGGTTTTCAATGTTCCTGTGTTTGAGAAACCCCTTTCCCATTTATTTTTTTTGCTGGTGAGCCCTTGTGTGTTACAGTAGATTTTGGAAAGTGGGGCACAGATTTCTCCTTAGGCTTGCTTTACTCATGGAACAGAAAGGGGTGCTAGAAATTGTATTTTATCACTTCAGACTGCAGGTGGGATTGCTATTTTTTATGCTCCTCCATGTAAAAATGTTCCCTGCAAGAAGAACACCAGCATGTTGAGAAGAAAGGGACTACTATCTACCATAACATTTTTGTCTGCTGCTTTAGCTTTTAACTGTGGAGCATTCAAAACTTTGTTGCCCAACCTCCAGTCTGGAGTGGTACAATCCATTCTGCTACGTCTGAACTCATACCCTCTCAGTCACAGACTATTGAGTGGTATTCAGCTAAGTTTTACTTAGAATAGAACCACTGAAATGAATGAACATGATTAAGACCTGTCCATTAATTTCAATACGTCTACTATGAGTGAAATGTAATTGACTATTACTAC
This sequence comes from Podarcis vaucheri, assembly GCF_965113315.1. Taxonomy (NCBI): domain Eukaryota; kingdom Metazoa; phylum Chordata; class Lepidosauria; order Squamata; family Lacertidae; genus Podarcis; species Podarcis vaucheri. The sequence continues at coordinate 5,176,730 of NC_138755.1, forward strand.
TGTACTTTTTAAATGGGACGCGGGTGGCACTGTGGGTTAAATCACAGAGCCTAGGGCTTGCCGATCAGAAGGTTGGTGGTTCAAATCCCTGTGACGGGGTGAGCTCCCGTTGCTCGGTCCCTGCTCCTGCCAACCTAGCAGTTCAAAAGCACGTCAAAGTGCAAGTAGATAAATAGGTATCGCTCTGGTGGGAAGGTAAACGGCGTTTCCGTGCGCTGCTCTGGCTTAGTCATGTACGCCAACTCCCTTGGCCAATAAAGCGAGATGAGCGCCGCAACCCCAGAGTCGTCCACAACTGGACCTAATGATCAGGAGTCCCTTTATCTTTACCTTTACTGTACTTTGTGTTCTGATGATACTGCAGCAGGCACCACCTCTTTTAAAATGGTATTTGCCATGTTTGTTTTTATAATTTGTGTTTGTTTTTTAAATTTACTTGTATTTAAACCATTTAAAATCCTGATTAATCAGTATGGCATTTTTAATTAACAAAAGTTTTAAAACTGATTGAAGCTCTAGAATAAATGTGGAAGTATGTGTGATCTTTTCAGTTTTGTTTCTGGTGTTGGAAGATGAGAGAGTATTTTCAATGAAGTATATGTTAGAAAGACAATGGTTGTGGAAATTGGTGTAATTTTCATGTTTTTATTTTTGCATTGAACTGTGAGTTTGGTAGTGTATGAGCATCAAATGTGATTTACTTCTGATTAAAATGTGCAAATTTGTGGTTGCTATGTATGTTATAGTTGCATTTGTAAATTTGTGGTTGCTGTTCTGTTCCTGCACAAGAGCTGCTGAGAAAGTGAGGCTGTCTGTGTGTGTGTGTGTGTGTGTGTGTGTGCGCGCACGCACGCACGTTTTGCTGAGCTTGGCATAGTCATGCTAGCACATCTTTAAACCGACTAAATTAAATGACATGTGTCTGCAGAAGTGAGCTAATACTATCACCATGTCTTATTTCTGCCTACTTAATGCTCTCACAGAGAGTGGAAATCTCCACTGCTGAAGATGGGAAAGAACATATTCGTTTGACATCCGGGTGTTCTGCCTTTATACACCATCCATCTCTGTGTATCTTTCTCCCCCTCTCTTTTATAGGGCAGATGGTTTACCCCATGTAGTTTGCTTCATTGAGACTTTGTTGGCATGTCAAGCTGTACGAGGGCTGCCTCTGCTTCCATCTCCTCCTCCTCCTCCTCCTGCTCTCTGTGTATATATGGAGGGGTTTCCTCCGAATAGTACAGCCCAGACAGAAGGTAGAAGGGAGAGGATTGCTCTTCACCTGCTTATCAGACGAGGTTCACCATTACCCGGAAGTTCTTCCTTGTAAGGAGGTGGGGGTCTTTTTCCCCCTTGATGCAGTAAGCATCCCCCACCTCCTTTTTACTGCTTCCATGGGGTTTGTTTGAGAGGAGTCCACAGAGATGGAGAGATGTCTCCCCGCGGGCGCTAGCCCAAACCTTACACATTTGGGTAAGAAGGGGGTGGTCTAGGGATGGTTTTTGTTCCCTAAAGGATGGGTGGGTAGGAAGAAGAGAGATCGCAAAAAGAGGAGGGGGTCTGGGCGGCTTTTGTGCATGTGACTACAGTATGTCTGGATGAATCGCCGTGCTGAGCACTGTTGGGAGTGTTGGTGGTCAGAGTAGAAAATGGATCCGGCCGGGGATTTATGTTATTATCTAAAGTACCAATACTTAGAAATTAAATTATTTGAAATCAACACGACTTAGTTCCTAGAAAATATGTGCAGCCTTGAGGTATCAATTAGTCGTCCCCCCCCCAGGCTGGGGGTGATTTAATCTGTGAGTGTTGTTTGGTGTTCAAAAGACAGGTGTGTGTGGGGTCACGATGGATGGAATTTCTTTGTTGGGTGAGTCATGTGCTCAAAAATGATGAGGCAGGGAGGAACGATAGAGCTGGAATTTTATACTGATATTTTATTTAGCATGTGGAGGAAAGAGGCAGAGTACGTGTGTATAGAATTCCAATGGACCAGATAAGGGAAGAGAAGAAAGCCTCTTCTTAAATTATTTGTGGCTTTTACTCTCATTGTTCCACAATGTCCTATTAACCACATGCCTAAAAAACCCCTCTATTTTCCCTTTTGTATGTGGTTTCTATTATTGTTTGTTTGCATCTACCCTCCTGTGTTGTGGTATCAACCTCATTCTGCGGGATTTTTTTAAAAAGACCTTTTGTGTGTGGCTGTGTAGTTCCTCCACCCCTAGGAATTTTGCAGACTGGATTCATCAGTGGGTTTTTTTCCTCATAGAGGGGAGAGTGTATACAGTATGTAGATTGTGTTTGTTTTAAAATAACTGTGGCTATGATACTAAACACACTTCCTGGGGGAATATCCTCCACGGGACATCCTGGGACTTTCTTCTGAGTAAACATGTATAGAATTGTGCTGTTTGAGTAATTTAGCTTTGTTGGTGAAATATTTCAATTGGGATGGGTGGGGGGCTTTGATCAGCACTTCCATCTGGGGCATCTCTCCTTGTCTGATCACCCAAGTTAAATATATAGTTCCTTTGCTTTCCTTAGATGGATTTTTATTAATTGTTCTTTAGAACCATTGCAGCTGTTTGTCTGTTTTGTACCTTATATCATTGTTATTTTTTGATACTTTAATATCCAGCTGCCTTTAGGTTGCATTTGAAATGAAAGTCATGTAATAGTAGGGACAAATAGGTTGGTGAGTGCTTTCTGCATACTTTTGTTGTGCATTAAAAAGTATAAATCAGACAAACCCAGGTTTCCTAGTTGTATTATGAAATTTTGCTCATGGTTTGAGACTGTAAAAAAAGGCATTTAAATATATCCTGCAGTTATCTAGGTTCCTGGTTTAGTTCCTGTTGTCGGCAGAAAGGTAAGAACTTGGGAGCTGAGCAGCAGATTTTATTATCTGGGTCATGAAAGTGGAAATAAAGTCCCCCGTGACTTGGAATTTTGGCTGCTAGATATCCATTTGTCTCAGAAAGGTGCAATGCATAGATCAAGATTCCATTAATCTCTTGTTGCTTTGGCAGTATGGAAGAATCTCTGGCCATAGGGTGGTGGTGGTGGGGTCCTTCAGAGGGTGTTGCTGTTGCAGAATTCTGTGATTTATTCACACCACTCATCAGAAGGAGCCCTCTGTCCCCTGTCCATGAGTTTATTGCTAGTGTCTGCAATTATGATAAAAAAGGCTCCTTAGAACAGAACCTGAAAGCAGAAACAATTCAGATTATTTTAAGTTACTGTTGAAATGTACATTTTAAATAAAAGTCATGTAGAGTTCCAACAGTTCTAAAAAAAAATTAGCCAGCTGTTATTTGTGTGCGTATCTTTCGGGAGCATAGCAGACAGTTTTGACTTGTAGCTGAACCCAAATACTGCTGTTGGTCAAAGACCAAGACTCCTTAAAAGAGGTTGGGTCCCTTACTGATTAGTTTAAGCATCAGAGACTATGCATTTCAGCACTAGCCTGGTAGCCATGGGCAACAAGGAATTCCATGTAGGTGAGTGAGATGGAGTGCTTTGTCCCTTTTCTGCAGCCAGCATAGAAACACAACAGACTGCAGAAGGGATCAAACTCATCATCACTCGTCAGCTAGCCCCAAGTAGGTTAGTATACATTTCTCTTTTTTTGCATTCTTATAGCTTTTGCGGACTTCTTTACAAGGTTGTATTATTTTGTAGAGTTAACAACAATTTTACCTAATTTAGTATCTTATCCATCTTTTTAATTTGTTTGTGGGTGACTTTTAAAAAGTGGCAGCAAATGACTCCTATTGAAACCTGAGGCAGTTAGAACAGGACCAGAAAGGGACCAGAGCTCCCTTTATCAACCCTATTAGGCTAGACAAGCTTGGATTTTGTGTAAAATTTAAGAGAACTGTTCTGTTTCTTGGACCTAGTAGTAAACCCTAACACTAGACTTTGTACCTCTCTCAAAATAAGGTGGGCATTCCTTCCCTCCATAGGCATGGTTAGTTCTGGACTTCTCCTTGAGTGTTGGGCAGGAGATTGCTTTGGGATCATTGTTTTAGTTTTGTATGCTGCCTTTTTGCTTCCTATAGTCACTTCTCAATATCCAACATGATATGGATTCTTCCCTTTTTTATATATATCTGCCTTCTGAGCCATAGTGGGTGATTCTAGCAGTTTTTATTTTGCCTAAAGTATGGAGGAGCATTGAGTAAAAGAGACAGTCAATGACTGAATTGGAAGTATAGGTAGTTCTGTGAACATTGTGATCAAATATGGAGGACCAAATCACACTTCTGATAGTACAGATAGAGAAAGCATTGCTTTTAAGTCAGGGTTCCTGGTTTGTCTTATGTTTCTTTTCTACTGGCTAGAATATGTAGATTTAGCATAGTTACAATGCTTGTTTACTTCTCATAATGAATATGGTACTGTACTGTCTGTTTAAACTCTCCTAAATGCCTCAAACAGCTTTTTCCTAATTTGCAGGTGAACTTTTCCCAGTCCTGAATATAGCTTGAGTATATGGCGCTTTGTCAAATGATCAGCTACAAAGTCACAGCTGTTCTCTATTCCAAGAGTAGCAGATCTTTTAACGTTAAATCATTTTTTCTGCATAGGTGAGGTTGAGACATTTCCTTGACATTTCTGAAGTCTATGTTATGTTCAAGAGTTGATATTCTGGCAGATGCTGCATTTGTAACACTTCTGGCTCTTCCCATGCCTTGTCCAGGGTTTTCAACGTAGTCTTTAAGAATGAACACATGGGAAGAGTAGCTTTTGCATATTGTGAAGAAAGCGTACTAGAGAAAATATTTTGGGTGAAATCCAGTTCAAGCGGAACAGCTTTCGATCCAGCTGAGGAGCCTGCTAACATCAGAGAAGGGAAGGTGATTTTTGCTGATTTTCTCCTTCCCACTGCAGCCTCCTGCAGCACCTTCCACACTATTCTGGAGGGTCACCCAACAGTTTGGAACAAATTTTCAACAGGCATGGTGGGAAGGGCAAATTGTCAAAAATCACCTCTCCTTGCCTAACGTTAGTAGACAGCTCAGGTGGGCCAAAAGCCATTCTGTGAGCAAAATGGCAACGTTTTATTTCACCCTTTGTTTTTAGAAATGTTAATGATGATGATGATGATGATGATAATGGAGTTTTTAAAGAACAAAATACACTGTGGTTTCATATTCTTCTTCTTCTTCCCATAAAATATTAATAGTCATTTAGATAGTGCTTTCTTAGTGTTGAGCCTCCTTTCTATATTTTATCAAAGTTATTCTAATAAATATGAGGGGCTGAAGTTGAGAGTGTCTTCTCAGCAGCCACCCAGTGAGTTCATGGCTAAGGTGAGCTCCTGGCTTGCATCTAAAACCCTTAGTTCCTATGCTGCTGCTGCTTTCATTCATGCTGGACAGCTTATTTAAAGTGGCTTAAGCTTCAATCACTTTTTGACTTAGCCAAAAACCAATCCTACATCTAATTTCTGGCTAACAGCTACTATACATCTATGTTCATAGCTTGTCTGATTGTGGAAGGTAGCCAAAACTTGTGAGCTGGCTCTTTTTAACTTTATAGATGTGCTGGTTTGTTAACCAGAATCTTTATTTTTCTCTGTCGGTAAAACTGTGACCTCTTCCATCTATGAATGCTGTTTTGAAACAAAGTTCAGCATCAACTATGACTGTTGTTTCCTCATCGGAGACTTACAAGTAGGAACCGAACCAATGTAGAAATCATTTTGACGCTAAGGCAATTTCAGTTACTGTTGTTGTTAGAGATTCGTTTCTGATGCTGAACGTGTTGATCATTTGTATTATAATTGTATGGCCAAGCCCACCCAACAAACTTCCTCAAAAGAAAATTTTCTGGACTGGCCTTTCTCGTCTGTCACAGAAGACTCTGAGATCTCAGATCTCTTTACTGCAACCCTTCCTTCACCCTGCAAAGCTTTATACCCAAGATAGCTAGAGACTCTGTTCCAAAATATTTATGTGCATTATTCAGATTACAGATATGATTAATCTTATATCTGAATCTGTTCTATTAGATGGCTAAGGTTTTGAAGAATCATGGATCAGGGAAGGAGAATCTGCTGTCTGGCCATTTGTTACCCTGCCCAGGTTTCTTTAATGTGAGTCAGAAGTTAATCCAGAAGCATTCAGTGCCAGAAGAGATATGATGGATTAGATAGTCATAGGTGGAAACAGCATTATTATTGTTTTTCTGTATAGAGTTGAATGGGACCTTGAGGATCATCCAGTTGAAGTCTCTGCAATTGTAGGTTTCCATTGTTGTACCATTTTTTTAAGGTTAAGGAAGATGATTGCATAACTTCTCTGGACGACTCATTCTAGTGCCCAACTATTTTTATAATATGGAAGAGTTTTCTGATATCCACCTTCAGCCTACTGCAACTCAAGCCTTGTCACTCCCTCTTCTCATTGGCAACCATATTTGAAATATATGTTTATTGGCATATTTTATAAAATATGGTTACCAATGCTAGATAGCATTACTTTAGCCCTGTTTAGGGAAGTTTTTAATGTTTGATGTTTTATTGTGTTTTTCATACTCTGTTGGGAGCCACCTTGAGTGGCTGAGGCAACCCAGTCAGATGGGCAGCATACAAATAATAAAATCACTATTATTATTATTAGCTGAGACCTAAGCAGTGCTAAGCAAGGTCAGTATTGCTGCTTCCTATGGCTTAAATATAGCATTATGTTAAAGGAGATGAACCCAAAATGCGTTTTTTGGCAATCCTGTCTACTGCTGACTTGCTTTCAGTTGTGGCCAATTATAACCTTGGCCATTCTCCACTGTATTCAAGTCTAGATAATTTCTTCAATTTTGTTTTAAGTATTTTCCTCCCAAGTTATAGCTGTTAAATTGCATTTTATTACTTTAAGACAAGACAGATAGCCAGTGCTTTCTCTCAGTATTTTTTTATCTGTTCTACTAGTTTTAGTCTGGCTAATTTGTGGGCTCAGTGCGCTGTAACCCAACCACAGTCTCCATGGTTGGGATGACTAAAAGGTAAAACAAAATTGAACCCTGAATAAGTAAAAACATTAAATTGCCCCCAACATTTCCGTGATCACATAGTCTCTGTTTTCTAAAATGACGTTGTGAGCAAATGAAGTAGTTGATTTAAAAAAGAACAAAAACAATGAACCTTTTTAAAACTAGCATTTGTGTATACAAGCTGGGGCTTCTCTGCAGTTAAGAGTCACCATGGGAATGTCACTGGCTCAGCTGGCTTTTGGCCTCAAGGGTGAACTGTTGATCATATGTCATATGTCTGCACCTGTTAGCATATACGCTTAGTACCATTTTTGCTAATGACCTTGGCAGCAAAGTTGCACCTGTGAATTCATTCACATTTTGCCCCATCTTGTCTTTTTGGTGGTGCTGGGGTAGCTATTAATAACATTTATTGTTACAGAGTGGGCAGGTTGTTATGATTAATTTTCATAGCATATTTGAATTTAGAATTTCTTTTAGCCTTTTGATTGCATAAAGAGAGCAGAGCTACATAAATGAGATATTGATAGAATTTCACTGGCTTCTTTGGTATAATGTATCCGCTGTGTTGAGCTGAGTATCAGTAATCATTTCCTAGCCATAACATGGTGGTGGCGGACCTGCTGGCAAAGGTTGCCACAAATCCTAGTTATTTTGAGATATTTTGTCAGATGATTTTTGAAAATCCAATTTAATAATGGCTTGATTATAGTTCTAGCTACATGTTTAGCAACAAGCTGAAAGACTTCTCAATATCTGGTGAAGCAAATACTTCTTTTTACAAACATTTCTTTTTGTATTATATATTCTGCTATAGCTTAATAATACTGTCTTTAATAATGCTGTTTATCAGCCACCTAAGACAGAAGGCTTGCCGATCAGAAGGTCGGTGGTTCGAATCCCCACGACGGGGTGTGCTCCCATTGTTCAGTCCCGGCTCCTGCCCACCTTGCAGTTCAAAAGCACGTCAAATTGCAAGTAGGTACTGCTCCGGTGGGAAGGTAAACGGTGTTTCCGTGCGCTGCTCCGGTTCGCCAGAAGCAGCTTAGTCATGTTGGCCACATAACCCGGAAGCTGTACGCTGGCTCCCTCGGCCAGTAAAGCGAGATGAACGCTGCAACCTCAGAGTTGTCCGCGACTGGACCTAATGGTCAGGGGTCCCTTTACCTTTAAGACAGAAGTAGACTGACAAGTCTGTAATATCCTTGGTCTACCTTTAAAAAAACTGGCATTGCTTTGACTACTTTCCAGTTCAAATATATAACTTAGTGATAAGTCACATGCTTTTTGTAAAAGATCAGCAGTTTCATACCTGAGTTCCTTTTAACTCTGGGTGAATGCCATCCAGCTTCAATAAGTTGCCAGTTTTGAACTTGACAATCAGTACTAAAGCCACATCTAAAAATATTTGACATAGTTATTCTGATGCAATCCGCCAACACAGTTGTTCAGGTACAGGTAGCTCTCCAAAAGTTTCTTCAGTAAAGACAGAATTCATTTAGACTCCAGTACAATTTTCTTATCCATCTTCAGCACACATATTTATTTATTTATTACATTTATATCTCATTATTCTCAGAGGAGCTCAAGGAGGCATACATAGTTCCCTCCTCCCCATTTTATACTCACAGCAATCCTGTGAGATAGATTAGGCTGAGAGATGGTGGCAAACTCCAGGTCACCCAGTAAACTTTCTGGTCGAGTGGGAATTTGAACCCTGGTCCCCCAGTCCTAGTCCACCACTGTTAATCAGCACACCACTGGCTCCTTTTAATGGCTTGTCATTTGGTGATTCTGCTGTCCCCAGTTTCCTGCTTGGGATAAACCAGACTTCCCCAGCCTGGTGTCCTCTAGGACTATTTATGAGATTACTAAAAAGGAAGGTTGCTTTTTATTTCTGAGTCTTTGAAATATACTTCAACAGAATATTTTTACCTGGTCTGTAATTATGAAATGTTGCTCAAAAGTGAACTGAGATTGTTGACAGAAAAGAATGCTTTAACCCACAGTTGCTTTGTGAGATAGTTCAAATATTTGTTTTCTCCCCCCCCCCCTTGTGTTATATTTCTTCCCATATTGAAAGCTCACATTCAAAATATGCTTTCTCAAAGGAATATTTATCTAGCAGGGACCAGATACTTTTTGTCTTTAAAAGATGCTCAGGAGAACTGCAGAATAGTTTCCCGTGGACATGCTGTGATAATAGCTTCATAGGAGCCTTCTGTCAGGTACATTCTACTTAGCTGCTGAATGAACCACGAGGTTTCAGCCAGCTCTGTTTAAAATGAATACATTGTCTTCCCTACTTCCCCAAGATTAAACTTTGATAAAACAGCATGGTTGGACCGAATTATTTCAGAAACAAATTATATATTTAAAAGCCTTTGATGAGCTGGTTACAAAGTAAGGTGAAGGGAAGCCAAGTAGATGTGCCTTTGTTGCAGTACAGTACATATTTGTAAATAAACTTGGCATATGACTGCAAGTATCTAGAGGGTTTTAAAGGGAGTCCATTAACTCATCCATTTGCTTGAAGCTTTGTTGTTGTTGTATGCTAGCTGATTAAATGCATTTCCATTGAACAATTGATTTTTTTTTCTTTTTTACATTTGAAAGCTGTTAAAAAAAGCCTCAAAACCGCATTCAAAATCCCAAGCACTGTGGCCACAGTGCTACCTTCATAATACAACATGCTAGCAGGAAATACCAGTTTATCCGGACTTAATTATTAAGCATCCACAATGCACATTCATAACATGAGAATAGAAGTACTTCTTTCAGTTAATTTATAAGGAGCAATTGTGGTAAGGGCAGGACATAAGGGGAGTGGTGTCTAAGAAAAGCTGTTAGCTGGTTTCTGTTGTTCTGAGGCAGCAAATGTCAATTTAGATACATACACTGCCTCAGATAAATGGCAGTACAGTATTAGGATTTTTGATCAACAGACTGGGGGTTCTGTTCCTTGCTCCCTTGTATGACCCAGTGGAAGCAATATGATTCCTGTGTGTGTATGTACATACTTCCTAATTTCTTTCTGTTTGAAAGTTTTTTGCATGGAGGTAGACTTGAAAAAATGTTTTTATATAGTCCCCGGTGTGAGGCCACAATATTCACTGGCCTTTCTAAGCATCCAACAAGAATTGGAATTTTGATATTTGTTTAGGTGAATGCAGTACTTTGTAATACAAATAATAAAGTGAGAGATGACCAACAGGAAAGGTGTATTTGAGAATGTTAGCATTAGTTCGGCTCTGGCAACTGGGTGAACTAATTTACAATAATTGAGTAGGAGGGGAGGAGAGATACCTAGGTCAGCAAGTTCTTTTTGTACGTCAAACAATCAGTGCTTTTGTATACAGTATACTTGATGTAACAGAATATATTGAAGCCATTATTGTGTATGATTTGATCTATATTGCATGTAACTCTCATTGAGTTTAAAGCAATAATAAAGTTTCAGCAAAAAAAGAGGAAGAGCAAACAGGTTTGTGTTGTTGGGATTAAGGAAGACCAGATTAATTAAGTGAAAACTGCATTCTTGGTGGCTGGCTGCTTCGTATTTCACTTTCTAAAATGATCCTGTTTTCCCTCCCCTCCTTCTTGTTACAGGTTGCCATGGGAATCTTATGATAATCTGAGAGGAAATAAGTCCTGGTAACATTGCCGTTACTCATGATGTGCCTGAAGTGAAGAGGAAGGGAAACACTTAACATATCGAAGTGCCAAGGCTCTGCTGTGTCATGGCTACGGACTCTGGTGAATCAGCCAGCACAGAGGAATCAGAGAAACCTGATGGAGTCTCTTTGGAAGGTAGGGACTCCTCTGCTGTTGCCCCTTTGACCATGGAGACCAGGACCAAGGAGGATGTCAACACACCTGCCTCTGGGGCAACTACAGAGAGGAAAAGGTTTTTCCGAAAGAGTGTGGAGATAATGGAGGATGAAAAGGCCTTGGAACCCACTCCAAAGGATGAACAGGAGCAGTTTGTGGTGGGTGACCAGAGGGTGGCTCATCTTTCTTCCAGCGGTCTGGTGGCAGGCCAGGAGGCCAGATATGAGCATGGCTCGAAGGTGAATTTGGAAGCTTCTAAGGAAAGAACCAAGAAAGAAATAGAAGAGGAGGCCGAGATGAAGGCTGTGGCTACATCGCCTGGAGGAAGGTTTCTGAAATTCGACATTGAGCTGGGGAGAGGGGCCTTCAAAACAGTGTTCAAGGGCCTGGACACAGAAACCTGGGTAGAAGTTGCTTGGTGTGAATTGCAGGTTAGTGTAGATGAGTTCCATCGGTCATTCATGTGTCTGTCTGGTGTTCAGAAGGGCTAACTTTGTCCAGCTTTTGAGAGGTACATTTTGGGATATCCAGAAACCTACATGACTAGAGTGGTCATACTGCAGAGGCTTCTAATGCAGGAACTAGCAACTTGTATGGCATCTTGAGAAAGCTGGCTTGCATTTTTTAAAAGAACAAGTTACTAGTCTTCATTGTTACAGATAAAAATATACAGTGGTACCTCGGGTTACATATTCTTCAGGTTACAGACGTTTCAGGTTACAGACTCTGCTAACCCAGAAATAGTACCTCGGGTTAAGAACTTTGCTTCAGGATGAGAACAGAAATCGTGCTCTGGCGGCACAGCAGCAGCGTGAGGCCCCATTAGCTAAAGTGGTACCTCAGGTTAAGAACAGTTTCAGATTAAGAACGGACCTCCGGAACAAATTAAGTACTTAACCCGAGGTACCACTGTATTGCTATTTCTGCTAAATTCTTAGAAGCCAGATAATCTGCAATTGTTGGGCCACAGGTCTTTCCACTACTACTTCCTCCTGCACTTCATTGCCACTTCTGAAGTATTAACAATTTTGACACCTTTTACTCAGTTCATGTCATAAACTGGGAAAACATCCAATCATGCAGTGCTTGCCCCCCCCAATAAATAAACTGCACCAAATAAAGTACACATGTTAAGTAAATTTATGCAAATTATCAACAGAACTGTGTTTTGTTGTGGCTTCAGTACATTTTTTAAAGCACTGAATTTCAGCACCCCTTGGCTACATTCCTTGCCTATGATAGGATCTCACCTGAGTTGGTATTACTTCATACAGACTTTTATAATGTATAATATTGAGAGTATCTAAAATAGCAAGGAATTTCTTTTTTCACCAGTTCACAAACCAACTGACTAATCAATATTTATTTATAAGTAAGCACGAGAAATAATTGCTTATAAATACATGGTTTACATACGGTTTCTGAGTGGTTTCCTAAGCAGACACTATTAATGGGTGGTTTCCTCTAATTTAGGAGTTGAAGTATCATGTACCTTCAGACTATTATCTTAGTGGGATGTTCTCCCAGTGATGGAAGTGTATGTCGAAATGTGGCCATAAAGTTGGAGTATACACTAATTGCTCAGGAAAGTGCTTGCCTCAATTGCCATTCTCAACTAGACATTGCCTGCTGTAATGGTTCTGGGGGTCGCTCGTCCGTAAGTTGCCGCCACTCCTGGCTAGGTTACCTGGTTGAACCCTTTCTGTCTGGACAGCCTCTAGCTACGTGGCTGTCTCAGTCGCTGGCAGAATCCGTCAGTGGGCGTTTCTTGAACTTCTTCCAGCAATGAAGTTCTTTGACGCCAAGTCTCCTCCTACTCTCCCTGCGCGGAAGTCTTCTGCGCAGGGAGGGTGTGGGCAGCGGAGTACCTGTACTCTCTCCGCTGGTCTCCAGCGAGGAGTCTTGGAGCCTCCTCTCCGATTCCCCCATCTGCCCCCCTTCTCCACTGGTGTTAGGCTGATTTCCTTCCCCAGCAGATGGGCTGCCTCTCTCCCTACTGGGACCCTCTCCGGCATCCCTCTGGAGCCTTCCCTCCGCCTCTAGCTCCGATGGCAGTTCCCTGACACCTACATTTCTTTCCCTTGCCCTCTTTGCTTTTGCCCTCTATCCACCTCTTGGTTCCATAGCTTCTGTCCTTTGCTATATCTTGACCCTTACTTTAGGCTCCTGCCTCCTCCTCCACTTCTGTTCTGTCCTATTCAGATAGAACTTGTCCCTAGGATTATTTTAGGAAAAGGCCTCATCAAATGTTGGCATCATGTGTATGGAAACATTGCTGAGGGATGGATGAATAATGATGCAGAAGTAGCCAAATTGGTGTGTTCTAGATGTTGTTGGACTACAACTCCTATCATTCCCAACCATTAGCTGTGCTGCCTGAGGCAGATGGGAGCTGAAGTCCATTAACATAAGGGGAGCACTCTTAGCTACGTCTGGGTTCTTTAAAAATTTGCTGCTTCTTCTCCAGGTCTAGTATTGTCACTCACTTCTCTTTACAGCCAGTAGTTCTGCTGATGTTGCTCATGCCTATGTGTCCACATTCATTCTTAAGTCTTTGCTTCCTTCCAGCTCTGTTAAACACCACCACTTTTGCCCCTTGGTTGCTATGCTTGCCAACAGGATAGAGCTGCAAGTGGGCCGTGGTGTTATGGCTGGTGTGAATGTCACAAGATGCTTTTTTCCAAATGCAGGTGAAACCTTTTGTGTGCAGTTCATTTGTAGTGCTCTTTACCAAGTTTCAGACAATATTCCTGCCACAGGATGACCAGTTTTTTAAAAAGGGAATGGTTCCTGTAACTATGGGCGTAGCCAGGATTTATTGGGGGGGGGCAGGACACCCATCTGCCATCATCCTCTGTCTGGCTCTGTCTAGCAGATTCAGAATGAAATGTCTCAACAACAGTTCTTTAAAATTACTTTAAATTACATCCCCCCTCTGACCGTAACAACAACAAATGTAAGCTATGAACTCTGCACCAATCTGAATTCTGAACTTGAATAAACTAAACTATATCATTGACAAAGCCTGAGGGCTTTCTGTGGTATAAATAGCCTGTGAGAAACTTCCACTTGTTTCTACACAGGCCCTGCAGGTGCTTGCTTTCAGGAGAAAATGCTGGAAACTATGAGAAGCTTCCAGAACCAAACTACCTGTGATGTGACTGGTCAGTTGGCAGAAGCCACGCCTATCACTCAGTTGGATTGCCAGTTGCGTCGCTAGAAAGCGCCACAACATACATAATCCAAATGACCACCCCAAGAATTTCAATTTCAAATATCCCGATTATTTCTACATTTACAAAAGTATTTTTATTTATTCACTTGATGGGGGGGGGGCAGCCTGTAACTTTAATAGTTGTGTGTAAAAGGTGGCATTTTGGAAGGAGCAGGGATGACCAAAAACTCAAAACAATGAAAGATGCAGAAATTCTATTCTTTACATCTTGCCATTTTACTCACTTATGCCAGCAAAGCATTCTGGAGGTGGCAGCAAACAAGACACACAAATAGACTTTGGGGTGAGGATATTAAAAAGGGACTGGACAAATTCCTGGTGAATGGGCCTATCAGAGGCTATTAGCCATTATAGCTTAAAGGAACTTCCAGGTTCAAAAACCTGTTGCTGAAGGAAAGTGGGAGAGCTGTTGCCTGCTAGCAAATTTCTTGGAAACAGATACTTGGCTACTCTGGGAAACAGGCTGCTTGACTAGGTGGGCCCTGATCCAGCAGGACTCTTACAACGTTTGGCATCTCTGTTGTCAAAGGTAGTTTATTTACTTGTTCTGTAATAATAAACTGGATGTGGGGTTGGACCAGATGAAGAAGAGTTTGTTTGGATTTGATATCCCGCCTTTCACTCCCCTTCAGGAGTCTCAAAGCGGCTAACATTCTCCTTTCCCTTCCTCCCCCACAACAAACACTCTGTGAGGTGAGTGGGGCTGAGAGACTTCAAAGAAGTGTGAGTAACCCAAGGTCACCCAGCAGCTGCATGTGGAGGAGCGGAGACTCGAACCCAGTTCCCCAGATTACGTGACTACCGCTCTTAACCACTACACCACACTGGCTCTCATGAACCTCGGGGGTCCCTTCCAACTTTCCAACTCTCTGATTCTATTGTGCCCCCATAGTTGTCCTGCTTTGGAACAGATAGACTGTAATAGAGGACTAAGCATATTATGTGAGTAGCAGGCGAATGCATTAGAAAGACCATTCAGAGGGAAAGCACCATTTTAAAGCAAGCCAGGTCGTTGCTTGCATTTTCTTTGTAATGGAAAATTGATTTGAGTAGCTATGATTCAAAAAACAGTGTGTGGTTGTTCCCTCACCCGCCCCCATATACCCATCAGTGGGTGGTGGAATAACTACTGAATGCCTAATAATTGGTTTAATCTCCTCCACAGCTAGTTTAGCCTAAGCTCATCAGAATTTTCCATGCCATGCATCTAAACAGCTCCTCTGCAGTGCTGGCTGAGTTTAAAGCAAAGCTTATGCTGTGCCATATTTGTAGCCTTATCAGTTACAACACTCATTGATCCAGCACCACAATCTATATTCTTTCCTCCAGCATTGTCCTGAGCACATCAAAAGAGTAATTTAGCAGGGCTGTTTGTTTGGATACAGTATCAAAACAATAAATACAATATGTGAGAATTTCAGTTGGTATGTTTGTTACTTAGACCTACTTTTAAATATATTTATTTCAAAGTAAGCCCTATTGGAAGCATCAGAATTATTGTGTTTATGAAAAATGTTACTAGCTATATTTTTAACTCATTAATTACTGAATGAAAGTAATTTCTAGTCCTCAAGCTTAAGGAACGTGTTTGACCCCAGATCTTGGTTGTGAATCAACTCCAAGTATTGTTGGTCTACAAAGTTTATATAGGCTCTTTTCTTAAAATATAGATGAAGGCATTTTAGCTCTGAACTCTTGCTGTGGTAGCAGATTCCATAGCTGGCCACCTCTCTGTGAAGAATGCTTTTGCTATCCCTGCCCAAATTGTTTGAGGGTAGAACATTGTCAGGAGACCTGGGTTTTATTCTTGGACTTGCTATTACTTTGCTGTGTGACTGGAATGTATCCTTTTTCTGTGCCCCATCAATAAAAAGTGGATGACATATTTGCAAGAAGATGTAAGGCTTCTTGAAAATTGCAGTATGAGAAGTGCTGCATAACCTTTAAGTCAAATCTTTTGGTACTTGTGATCATTCTGGGGCTTAGAGATGATTAATGCTAGACTGCATCTGCTCAGCTTTTGCTGGGGTTGCTTTAACTTTATCAGCCGTAATAACTCATTGCCCACTTTACAGTCAGAATCTATTTTAAATCCATTTCAAAGTTTGCCCCAGAAACTTTCCATGCTAATTCCTCTTTCCTTGTGTGCATTGCAGGTAAGGAAGTAATTAAGTCAAATATACATCCCAGCACTGACAAGATTAAAAGATGTTTTATACATGAATGTCAGACCTAGATCACTTCCAGATAGCCTGTTTATTGAGCATTTGTCCTGATTTGTTTGCACATTTTCGGGGGGAGGTAAGATGAGATGGGCTGTTTATTGAGCATTCGTTTTGAATGATTGATTTGAATAGAGGTTATATGACATTGCATCAAATGATTGCTGTCCCACACTTTTCAATGCGTTTTCCCCTCACTTTTTTTTAGCTGCATTGTATTTTTATATTTTATTAACAGGTAGAGTTGGTTTTTATTGGAAATAATAAACTGCTCTGTGGAGGAAGTTCCTCAATAAGCAGGATATATTAAAATAAGGTTTTTTTTAAACTCTTCCTGCCCTTTATGATCCCAAGGACAGGTCACCATAGCAACTGTTATTTTTCATGTTCCAAAGATGCACATAACCACAGTCACTTAGAGACAACTGTGATTGAGTGGAACTTAATTTTCTGAAATATATAAATAACTTCCTGATCACTGAGTGAGTTTGTTGAGGCTGATAGGAGCTGGATGGGAGTTGGGAGTTCAACAATATCTGGAGGATCATTTAACTTACTGTATTTTTCGCCCTATAGGACGCACTTTTCCCCCTCCAAAAATGAAGGGGAAATGTGTGTGTGTCCTATGGGGTGAATGCAGGCTTTCGCTGAAGCCTGGAGTGCGCACCGACCCCTCTCGCTCTCCAGGCTTCAGGAAGCTATCCCCAAGCCTTGGGAGCCCGGCGGGAGTTTCCGCCGGGCTCCCAAGGCTTGCGGACAGCAGCCTGCAGCCCGAAACCCGGGGAGCGCAGCGGGGCACACCCCGGGCTTTGGGCAGCTCTCCGCAAGCCTTGGGAGCCCGGCGCGACTTCCTGCCGGGCTCCCAAGGCTTGCGGACAGCAAGCTCCAGGAGCGATGGCGAGGTTGAACGCAACCTCGCCGTTGCTCCCGGACCCGTTCTGGGGGCTGGGGGAAGCTCGGGCTTCCCCAGCCCCTCAAGCTCCGGGAGTGATGGCGAGGTTGCGCAACCTCGCCTTCGCTCCCCGACCCCCAGCCCCGAGGCTAAAAACAAAGCCAGGACAGCTAGCGGGATCCATCCCGCTCACTGTCATGGCTTCTTTGCTCTTTGGGGCTCGGGGGGAAAAATAATTTCCCCCCCTTTATTCCCCCCCCAAAAAAGTGCGCCCTATAGGGCGAAAAATACGGGACTTGGACCCTGAGATCATACTCTGAGATCCTTCTTAGTGTGCCTTCTCCAGGAGAGGTCCGGAGGGTGGTAACATGAGAATGGACCTTTTCTGCAGTGGCTCCCCATTTGTGGAATGCTCTCCTCAGGAAGGTTCAGCTGGTGCCTTATTTATTATTATTATTATTATTATTATTATTATTATTATTATATTTATAATCCGCCCATCCAGCAAAATATACAAAACTTAATAAACCGTCAAAAGCCAATTTGGCTTAAAGATGTTTGTTCTCATGAATTTATTCATTTATAACATTTCATACCTGCGTTTCAATGATTGGCTTACTTTTTAAGCCATTATACACCTTTAAGCGCCAGGTGAAAATGTTCCTCTTCAACCAGACCTTTGGCTGATTGAGATCCAATGCTCTTTTAAATGTGTTGTGGGAGGAGGGATTATTGGTTTGTTTTTGTTCTTTTTTATTATGTATTTTGCAATATACAAATTTAATAAATAATAATAATAAATAATAATAGGCTCCCCACTCCCATTCTATGCTTCCATACTTTCTAGTAGTGACCCTTTATAAAGGTAGCCCTGCATCATTCTAAATCTAAATACATTACTTGTGATTGCATGTCAAATAGCCATCACTAGTGCTATTTTTCTACAGAAAGAGGTGCTGGAACTCCCTTGTTCTCTTACAATGCAATGGCACCCACCTGAGAGGTGCTGAAGCTGAGTTCCGTTGAGTTCCATCTCAACCCCCCCCCCCAGCTATCACTGTAGCAACATGATCAGGACCTGGGACCACAGCACATGGGAGGGAGGGAGAATGAATTGTGTGTTCCATCCATCCTTACTTCACACTCCAATTAATTCATTACTTCCTGATTAATTATGTCTACCTGAAAAAGTTCAGAAGGTGGTGGTGCATAGGTGGGACTTCTCTGTGGTGGCTCCACGTAATGTCTACCTCCCTACCTTCTGCCCTATCAGTCTCAGTGAGCACTAACCTCTACTGGTTTATTTATATATGTATTTATAAATAAAAGAGTAAACACACACACACACCTTTCAACAAGACGCTCAAGGCGGCTTGGTTCATGGCATTCCACAGATTTCCATCTTGCTGTATAGCATCTACGTAACTGGAAGGGATTGTCTGGAGAGTTGGGGGCGTGGAGTCATCAGTAAGATAAATGTCCTTTTCTATCAAGGAGAGCATGTTGAGCTGGTGTGTAGGATCAAACATCAGTTAACAAATTGGGATTTAATCCTCTTCTGGGTGGTAGCTGACTAAGTGAGATTTAATCCAGACAAGATTGAGGTGTTTTTGGTTGATTGGACTAGTAATCCTGGGATAGTGATGCAGCTTGTTGGGGATGGGATTAGACTCACAATGGAAAATCAGGTCCACAGCCTGGGAATGCTCCTGGACCTGGCTTTGATCTGGATGGTCAGGTGCAGAGTTTGCCCAGTTTAAGCTGATATGCCAATGGTGCCTCTTTTGTGGGAGGGAAACTTGGGGCTGTATTCATCTAACTTTTATATGAAGTAGGTGCAAGAAATTAATGGACCTAAGTTAGTCATGGTGGATCTACTCTGAATGAAAATTTGTTGATCTTTTTTTGGGTGTGATCTTTTTTTTAAAGATATTTATTGAAAGTTTTTAAAATATAGCAAAAAATGAAAAATAAACATACAAAATAAAAAACAATTAAAAACACACATTGATTTTCAATAACATAACTTCCATACACTTATTTCCTCAGACCTCCTCACACCTCCCCTCCCTGTATTCCAATTCAGTTTGCTAGTTCAGCAAATCCTTACCATTAAACTTTTACCCATTTGTGAATCTTTTTTTCATGTCTCCTAAAGAGCTGGAAACCACTTAGTTTCTATCCAACATCCTTCTAACATTCATTAATTTTACAATATTTCTTTAAATAGTCTTTAAATTTCTTCCAGTCTTCTTTCACCGACTCTTCTCCTTGGTCTTGGATTCTGCCAGTCATTTCAGCCAATTCCATGTAGTCGATCACCTTCATCTGCCATTCTTCCATAGTGGGTAGATCTTGTGTCTTCCAATACTTAGCGATGAGTATTCTTGCTGCTGTAGTAGCATACATAAAGAAAGTTCTGTCCCTCTTTGGCACCAATTGGCCAACAATGCCCAGGAGAAAGGCCTCTGGTTTCTTCAGGAAGGTATACTTAAATACCTTTTTCAGTTCATTATATATCATTTCCCAGAAAGCCTTAATCTTTGGGCATGTCCACCAAAGGTGAAAGAATGTACCTTCAATTTCTTTACATTTCCAACATTTATTATCGGGCAAATGATAGATTTTTGCAAGCTTGACTGGGGTCATGTACCACCTGTATACCATTTTCATAATATTCTCTCTTAGGGCATTACATGCCATAAACTTCATACCTGTGGTCCATAACTGTTCCCAGTCAGCAAACATAATATTATGTCTAACATCCTGTGCCCATTTAATCATGACAGATTTCACCGTTTCATCCTGAGTATTCCATTTCAACAGCAAGTTATACATTCTTGACAAGTTCTTAGTTTTAGGTTCTAACAGTTCTGTTTCTAATTTTGACTTTTCCACCTGGAAGCCAATTTTCTTATCTAAGTTATATGTCTCCATTATCTGATAATAATGAAGCCAATCTCTCACTTTGTTTTTTAATTTTTCAAAACTCTGCAATTTCAGTTTGTCTCCTTCTTGTTCCAAAATTTCACAGTATGTCGGCCATTTGGCCTCCATATTGAGCCTTTTCAAAGCTTTTGTTTCCATTGGTGACAACCACCTTGGGGTTTTATTTTCCAACAAGTCTTTGTATCTTATCCAGACATTAAACAACACTTTCCTGACAATATGATTCTTAAATGCTTTATGTGCTTTGACCTTATCATACCATAAATATGCATGCCATCCAAATACATTATTAAAACCTTCTAAATCCAAAATGTCTGTGTTTTCAAGAAGTAGCCATTCTTTCAACCAGCAAAAGGCTGCTGATTCATAATAAAGTTTAAGGTCTGGCAGGGCAAATCCACCCCTTTCCTTTGCATCTGTTAATATCTTAAATTTTATTCTGGGTTTCTTGCCCTGCCAGACAAATCTAGAAATATCTCTTTGCCACTTCTTAAAACAATCCATCTTGTCCACAATTTGCAATGTCTGAAATAGGAACAACATTCTCGGCAATACATTCATTTTTATCACAGCAATTCGGCCTAATAGTGAAAGCTTCAAATTTGACCAAATTTCTAAATCTTTTTTCACTTCCGTCCAACATTTTTCATAATTATCTTTAATAAGTTCCCATTTTTGGCTGTCATATTAATCCCCAGGTATTTCACTTTCTTTACCACAGTCAATCCTGTCTCATTCTGAAACCTATCTCTTTCGATTGGTGTTAAATTTTTCTCTAAAACCTTAGTTTTCAACTTATTCAGTTTAAAGCCTGCCACTTGACCAAATTCCTGAATTAATTCTAAAACCCTTTTGGTACTAGATTCTGGCTCCTGTAACGTCAATACTAAGTCATCTGCAAATGCTCTCGGTTTATATTGTTTAGCTCCGACCTGTATACCTTGAACCAACCGGTCCCTTCCAATCATGTTTAGCAAAACCTCCAGGACCGATATAAAAAGCAGTGGGGAAATTGGGCACCCCTGCCATGTCCCTTTTTCTATTTTAAATTCTTCCGTAACCACATTATTTACAATTAATTTGGCCTTTTGTTCAGAGTATATTGCACCTATACCATTTTCAAAACCTTGGCCTACCCCCATCCCATGTAGGTTCTTCTTCATAAAGCTCCAAGAGATGTTGTCAAAAGCTTTCTCCGCGTCCACAAATATCAAAACTGCTTTAGTGTTTATGTTCACTTCTAGTTTTTCCAAAATATCTATTATATTCCTCAAATTATCAGACAAATGTCTTCCCGGGAGAAAGCCCACTTGATCTTTATGTATCTCTTCCATCAATACTTTTTTCAATCTCTTGGCTAAAATGTCTGCAAAAAAATAAAATAAAATAAAAATTAACCCCTGGGCGTGATCACTCATGCCTTATTTAAATTGACTGTCAGGAGCCATACTGAATCTCCAGAACTACAAAATCAATTTCATGTCCTCACCTCGGACAGTGAATCTTGGCCAGAGGAGCAAGAAGAGTGGTTGCAGATCTCAGAAGACACTGAGGTGGCAGTGAAAGGCACAGCGTACAGAATTCCTGCTGCTCCCCAGAGAAGGAAGAGATGTGTGGTGGCGGCGGTGGCAGGTGACTCCCTACGGAGGGGGACAGAGGCAGCAGTGTGAGGAGGAATGGCTCTCCTTGACCTGATTGTCTTCCTTTCTGAATGACTGCCATAAGTATTGGAACTGAGTGCCAGTCCATTGGAACAACTTCTTAGTGCTTCTTTCCAGCATGTGTATGTTTTTTCAAAAGGAAATTACATCCCTGTTGGTTGGAAATTAAATAAGAAAAAAAAGTCATGTAGGAACAGCATGAAGGTTGCTCTCCCCTCTGAAAGCTTTGGTTAGCAGCAGCACTAACAGCTAAACGCGTAATTCTAGTGCACGTTTGCAGCTGACCACTATGCTCACATTGTTTTTTGCAATCTATTTAGCATGGAATCCTTTGTTTTTACATTTTTTTTAAAAAAAACTCTGCCTTCTACATAATGGCAGATTTAACTGTTTTTGGTCTTGCTAAATGGAAGTATCCAATATTGGTTCCTGTGTCTGGTAATTTTTATCCACGAGTGAAGCACTTCACTGGCACTGTAAAATGAGAAATACAAAACAGATAAAATGATTCTTTTTATTAGATTCTCTTCTGTTGTTGAAGACATATGCATACCTTCCAGTTACTTAGAGCTCTTTATCAACAGGAAGTTGGTTCAATAAAAGATCAGATTAATTAAAAGTGTTCTCTTTTCTACTTGCAATTTATGCACATTTAACTTGTGCACGTTCAGCTTTGCACACTGAACAAAAAAATAATCAAAAAGAGGTGGAAAGAGACTTTAGCAGTCCCATCCACCACTGAATCCAATTGGAACCCAACGTGTTTTGACTAGACACAATTTTGGCTTTAGGCAATATCCCCACAGCATAACCCCACTGCAAGTTAAGAGTTGCTTGTATGAGAAATTGATTAAAAAAGTATATGGTCTCAAAACATGGATTCAGTAAGGGTAGATCATATAATTGGTAGCAATACCAACAAGGCCATAAATTCATTATTTTACTATATTTAAAGAGATATTTGACCACATGGAATAAGGAAAGCAAATCTTTAATTTTAGAAAATGAAAGTGAATGTAAGACTTTACAAGCATAAGTACCTTCTGCTTTTCATCAGTTGCCTATATGGCCCCCATCTTCCATCACTTATATTTTTTAAGCCAGGCAAAATGTTTGCCCTTCTGCCCTCCAATATTAAGCAGCTATCAGATCTTCTGAGTGCCATTTAGACTATTGTTTATTTTGGCTTATTAAAAGGTAAGAGATTATGTTGGAACATCAGTCATTTTAAAAGGTAATGAACAAAAAGGAAACATAGAAACTGAACTAGTCATGGAAATTGGCTTCATAGGCAGGTGATCAGCACTTAAGTAAACAGTGGCTCTTTGTCTTTGTTCCAAAGCTGTTGGAAAAGCTTTGTCTTTGCAACTGCAAAGAGTGACTGACATTGGGGTGTCTTACAAAGCATCAGACACTTATGTGGAAGGAAAAGAAAGTTTGGTGACAGAGGTCTGCTTAATTCTCAGATAAGCTGGTTAAAGCAGTAATGGTAGTTATCAAGAGTAGAACAATGTATGTAGCTGCTCCCTACAGATTTTAATATCTGTATGGATTGTAATTGCTGGCAGACATGGAGTGATTTATGGGAAGGTATTCTGTTGACCATAAGGGACGCGAGTGGTGCTGTGGGTTAAACCACTGAGCCTAGGGCTTGCCGATCAAAAGATCGGCGGTTCAAATCCCTGCGACGGGGTGAGCTCCTGTTGCTTGGTCCCAGCTCCTGCCAACCTAGCAGTTCGAAAGCACAAAGTGCAAGTAGATAAATAGGTACCGCTCCAGCGGGAAGGTAAACAGCATTTCTGTGCGCTGCTCTAGTTTGCCAGAAGTGACTTAGTCGTGATGGCCACATGACCCGGAAGCTGTACGCTGGCTCCCTCGGCTAATAAAGTGAGATGAGTGCCGCAACCCCAGAGTCATCCGCGACTGGACCTAATGGTCAGGGGTCCCTTTACCTTTACCTTTATTCTGTTGACCAGTCAGCCAATACAGCCAGGATTTGTGGTGCTATATGGTTACATGTGCAAAGCCACCCAGGGGCTTTCTGTTCTTAGCTTGGATTGCGCAGCTTTGCAGTGGAAAGGCTAGACTTGATGACATAAGCCCAAACTGACTGGCTATGTTGCAGTTTCTGTACTATTTCTTGGGACCAGCTTTTAAGAGAAGATGATGTATGAAAGAAATTGAAAGATCTGGACTGACTTCCCACTTTCTGCAGAAATCTATATTAGCATGGGTGGCATTCTTTAACCATTTGCAGCCCTTCGTTTCAACTATCTGCAAAAAATGGAGGGAAAAATTCTGTAAAACTCTTGTGAAGCTTTGATTGTTCTGCATACTGGGGTTAGTGAGTGCTGAAAGTGTATATGATTGTTTTTAGTTTCTAATGGTTAGAACCATCATGTTAATAATTATTGCACATGCTGTGTAAATGCAAACACTGGTCCATGTTCCAAAGAGGTTGTAGCTCCGTGGGCTTATATAAGTGAACGAGAGACCTCTTTTGCTAAGTAAGCATATGTTTCTTTTATTTAGTCATGGAAAATAAAAGATGACCCTGGACAGCTAAACTACAGAAGAGACTTTGGGATTAAAACCTACTGTAAAAAATGACAATTGCATAAGTTAAGAAAGGGAAGCATAAGACCATTACATAATTTAATAGATTTTGCATAAAACTGTCTCTAAATGGTACGAACAGATAATTTGCCATTGTAACTTGTCACCTTTTTAAAAAGAACAACAAAACAAACAAAGGCTTTAAAATCTATCCTGTTGTTAGGGAGGGAAAGAAATTAGCATATTATATAGTTCAGTGAAGCAGAAAAGTTTCCTGTTCCAGTGCCTGTTTTGCTAATGGCTTGATTTCTTGGTGGGCCAATTAACCATTTTTATGTTTATGGATGGATAAACCTGCTTAACTGCTTGCTTGGACTGCATTAGTGGGGATATTTAGCTTATAGTGAGTAGTCTCAGCAAGGCACTTTGTTGCATGACACCCACTAACATATACACCTTTCTATAACTAAGTGAGGACATTATACAGTAGTAAGCCCAACTATCTTAAGCATAAGACATCCCCAGCTGATGCCTGCCTTAATTTCTAAGGTAGGAGACAGCATATCTTCTTTCTGTAACCTCATGCCATAGGATAACTGCTGTTCAAATTGGCAAGCTGTTTCTAATATGTAACTTTATTGTACTTTACAGTAGGTTATTTCTTGTCCTGTCTTCTGGGCAGGATGAACAATTCTCTGTTTTTCATTTTTTGAGATACATTTGTAAAACTCTCATATTAGCTCCCCGCCTCCTTTTCTTGAGGCCGTATATAATTAGCTGTTTCAAACTTTCTTCATGCTGTGTGCTTTCTAACCTAAACTTACTGTTTTCTAAATTATTTTCTGGGGAATGCTATCTTGCTCAGGTCTTTCTACAGGCTTTCCTTTGGCATTTGGTTGGTCACTCAAGAAAGGATAGTGGTCCATTTGGGACAGGCCTGGCGGCTGTCCAAAAACAAAGAGGGGGGAATGTAGGGGAACAGTTAGGATCACCCCAAAAACACTAAAACTGTTCATTAATTCCCCCCCCCCCCGCCAGGCCTCGTTTCAAGCATTAAAACTGCATTTTCCTCTAAGACAAAAAGCATTAACTTAAAAGATTGCAACAAAGGTAGAGAACAGTCCAATGTTTCTCAGGCCTTTCTCATGCCTTCTGGCCTTGCTAAAAAACAACATTGCAACTTACTTTGTGTCCGGGAACCATGCCAGAACAAGAGATTAAAACATATCTGAACACTCTGAAACCCCTTTCCTGGGAAGGGTGCCAAGAGTCCCAAGAGTCCCAAGACAGCTTTCTGTTCATGCTCAGAGGAACTCATGGGCAGGACTCCTGAGGGAGGAGAAAGGAGGAGGGAACTGATCTGGGGTATATATGCTTGTGCACATGACTGTGAACTTTGTGCATGCTTTTTGTGACTTATCACACTTGCTCCTTCTACCAGTTCATGGATGGTAGAAATAAAAGCCTTTTCTCCGAAACTATTCCTTGAGTGTCTGTTAACTCCCACTTCCCTTTCCCAGGCGCAATATTTTCCCACCCGAGGGCAAAGCCTCATAAGGCTACAGTATGTCCCTGAAGGCCAATTGCTGGGAATCACAACTGGGGAATGCTATCTCGCTCAGGTCTTTCTACAGGCTTTCCTTTGGCATTTGGTTGGTCACTGAAAACAGAATCCTGAACTAGACAGATGTTCCATTGGCCTGATCCAGCAGGCTGTTCTTATGTACTTTTCCTGAGTCTTACAAATGATAGCCCAAATTTCATATTCTCTGACCACTAGTACAAGGGCTGTTGTGCTAGCATAAGGGTGAGAATCATGGTTTGGCAAAATGAAATCCATCACAACTATTACACCAGCAGAAGTTGGTGAAACTGGTTGTGCAACAGGAAGTATTTGTGCTATAGCCATCTGTTGTGCAACCAGTCACAAGAACCATGCTGGCTTCCTGCACCTTCCCATTTATTTATTTATTTATTTCATTTATTTGACTTCTTAGTCGCTTGTCACCTAGCAGGTCATAAACATAGGCACACTATAAAATAGAACCATTCTGCTAATGCAACAGGGCTAAGGGACTTTCACTTAGCACCACATTGAACTTCGTTGATGGTTCTGCTGATCGCATAGCCAAAAATGGCATTTGTCTTTTGCATCCTAATTTTTGACTTATGGCTCAGTGGTTATTCTGGATAATCAGCTAACTGTTTAACCAGGAACTGATTTGTTGACAGTCAGCAATTGACCAATTAACAAAAGGTTCCATTTGAAACAAAGCTTGCTTGTTGTAAATTAACCTAGCGTGAATTTGGAGTGCAGTTCTAGGTGGGGCCTTTGATGCCAGTTCAATTTGTGTGAACCAATGGGAAAAGGATGGTGTCCGATTCCTGAATGCTATTCAAAACTCATTATTGTCAATGGAAAATAAATGGCAAGTACAAATCTATTCTTTCTCCTCCCCAAGCTAAACGTGCGTGTGTGAGTGTGGAAAATAATTTCTGGGTGCACTGCATATGTCATGAGTTCAAGTTTCTGTGTCAGCAGTATTTCTTTATGGAATTTTAGGGGGGATGCTGAAAGTCATCTAGTCCAACCCCCCAAAGAATCTAAACTAAAGCATCCCTGACAGATGGCCAGCCAACCTCTGCTTAAAAATGTACAAGGAAGGAGAGTCCACCACTTTCTGAGAGAGTCCGTTCCACTGTCCAACAGCTCTTACTGCAAACCGTTAAGTTGCATGACTTAATTGGTTGCATTAAGTCAATAACATCAAAAACAATTACTCTATAATCAGTTGCATTTCAGTCAGCCTGAAGGAAACAATAAAATGTTTGCAGCTTTGCAAAATCACCCATCATCATTAATTTTGCAAATTGTCGCTTGCTGATCACTTGAATGTAGGCACATAAAACAATTGAGTTGTTCAGAGGTCTTTCCTGTAGAACTGTGTTGAGCAAAGTGGCTGTTCAGAGCCCCATCAGATGTGAAGAGGCCAGCAGTGCCCACTTCTCCTTGGGCTGCTGGGGGTGGAGGGAAGACTGCATCCTCTTGGCATCTGTCCCTTTCATTATTGCTCCTTCCCTTTCTCATTGTGTTTCCTGGCTTTGCTGCATGTATGTGCTGCCAAATTTATGCTAACTGAGCATCAGCCAAAGGAATTAAAGGGGATTGTTAACTCACAATCACTCATTTGCCGTCATGTCGAGTAGGGCTGATGCATTTTGTGGTATTTTATTTGTAAAAAGAGAGTTCTCTTAAAAGTGTGTGTGTGTGTGTGTGTGTGTGTGTGTGTGTGTGTGTTGTACATGCCTGTCCTCTTTGCCTGAATGTTTGGTTTGGGTTTAAGGCAAGTTGGAAGTTTCGGTAGCAGGAAAAAGGAAATAATTTGCCTATGTATAACTTAGGTCAGCATTCATAACTGTTTTATTTTGATTCAGTACTTAGACCATAAAGGCAGAAGTAGGTTGAAACCTAGCCCAAGGCACATCTTACACTTTTACCCTCCTCTTAAACACAGAATCCTCTGTTGAGTTAGTGTTTTGTTCTGTTGAGCTGAGTTTGCTGCATTTGTCATGGAAGGAGGTTAGAGATCATCAGAAGCCTGGTACTGATATAAAGTGTTCTGAACTCAGCAAGTATTAAAATCATTTATTTTGACTTCCAGATGAGTGGCATCACTTGTTTGTTAAATCACATACATAGGCGCCGACTCCATGGGGCTTGAGGGGGCTCGAGCCCCCTCAAAATTTTTTTTGGGGGGGCTCAGCCCCCCCAATAATCTCGGGCGCCCTTCCAGCAGAGCGCCGCCGCCGTCCCCCGCCTCCTCCCCACCTGCTCCTTCGCCAGCCAGCCAGCCAGCCGTGCGCCCTAATGGCGGGGGCTCCTGCCTCGCTGCTTCGCAGCACCACCGCCACTGCCAAGGCACTGCCGGAAATCCCGCGAGAACAGGGGAATCCCGACTGGCCACACCTCCCAGCCAGCCAATCGGCTGGCTGGGGGCGTGGCTTGCCCTATTTAGGGCCGGAGCCACTTTATTTGCATATTCATGAGCTTATTTATTATTCATGAGCTTTCCCGGGCCCCCCCAATATTTTTTCTAAGTCCGCGTCCCTGATCACATATCTTATTTCATGCTGTTATTGAAGATGTTAACACCCATTACTCCTATTAAGATGAAAATTATTAGTAGTCCTTGCAACTACTACAACTTGAAATATTGACTTCATTCTTTGTGGTCCCACACTTCTTCTTCTTGTTACATTTATATCCCACCTTTCCTTCAAGGAATTTAAGGTGGCATATGTGGCTCTTCCCGTCTCCATTTTATCTTTACATCAAAACACTGTGAAGTCGGTTAGGCTGAGAGACAGTGACTGGCCCAAGGTCACCCAGTGAATTGCACACCTAAGTGGGGATTTGAACCCTGATCTCTAAGGTCCTAGTCCAGCATTCTACCTATATAACCACTAGAGCTTTCTAGTTTCAGGACTGGTATTCTCATTCCTTCCCCTGTAGGGGTTCTACACTTGGTGCATGCTTTAGGATGGTGCCTCAAAGGATGAGTTGAGATGGATTGAGTGCCTTCCTACTTTGACCTCTTCTAACTACCATCTTAGCTGCAACTATAGGATATCTAAAGTAAAGTCTCCCTCTAAGGTTCTGTCGGAGAGCCTTTCCTCTACCTCCTGTCAGTAGTTGACATCTGGCAGGCACTGGACAGAATGTGAGGACACATGCACTTTGTTGTATGCCCTGCTTTTGAAAAAAGCGTTCCACCTTTTACAATTAATAAAAAATACTACATTAAAAGTATATCTATTTTAAAAGAAAAAACATTACAAGTGTTAAAAATTAAAAATAAAAATGACTTCACATGGTAGCAAAATATCATAAAATAGGTGCCAGGTACATTTCCTGGAGAAAAGCAAACTGCAACCAGGGTGCTGCCACTGAAAGTGTCCTCTCTCATGTTCCCACCCTGTCTTGCTTCACCATCCACCTAGTTTCAGGTGCTGTATAGCACCCAGAAAAGCCCCACACACCCCAAAGAAGAACCTAATGAGCAGAAAAGTTGTTATAGAGTCAAGCAAACCTTTAGGTACCCCATTCCAAAACCAAACTGTATAGGGCTATGAAGGTTTGCACCAGTAATATACATTGTACTTGGGGAAAAGATTAGGACCAAATAGTGAGATGTGCTCTCATCCCCAGATACCAGTTAGCATCGTAACAACTATATTTTGAACTACAGCTTTTGGTCTTCAAAGACGACTCCTCACACAATGCATGACATTAATCTGTGTTGGAAATTACCAGAGCATGGATCGCTGTGGTTAGGATCTTTTAATGACACTAGAGGATCAGTGATCGCCCTCAAGCTCAAACCTGATCACTCAGGAATTACAGTCCTGTCTACAGTAAGACCAGCCCATCCTATACAAAAGACTGCCTACCAACCAACAGCATCTCCACCTTGTCTGAATTGACTTCATTTTATTGGCCCTCATCAAATATATTACCAAATCTAGACATTGGTTGAGCACTTCCACTGCCAGACCTGAATCTGATATAAAGGAAAGAGAAAACTGGATGTTGTCAGCATATGGATGTCACCAAATCAAAACCCCATATGAACTCATTTGTTAAAAAGCTTGGGGGACAAAATAGAATGCCGTGGGAACCCATAGTACAGATGGCATGGAGCCAAGCAGTAATTCCAAAGTACAAGCAACTCTCGATTTATGTGGGGGTTATGCTCCAGGGATAGCACACAAAGCCAAAATCGCACATGGTTCAAACATATTGGGTTCAATTGTGAGTGGGCTTGCCAAAGTCTTTTTTCTCTGGACACTTGTCCCCATCTTAATTTTTTAATTTGCCAGGTGCATAAATCTGAATGCACACAAGTTAAATGCACATAGGTTGCGAGTTACCTATACCACCTTCTGCAATCAGATGTCAAAGTACCAATGAAACCAGCGCAGTTCCCCTAGTTTGCAATGCTGATAACCTATCTAGAATGATACCATGGTAAATGGTGCGAAAAGCTGGTGAGAGTTTATAAGGTCACATCTCCTTTCCCCTCTCCCTCCATAGTTCATCCACCAAAATGACCGGCAACCTCTGTGTTAGAACAAAGCAGGACTGAAATAGACCTAGATAGTCTCATCCAGGAAACTGATTGCACAGCAACCTACCACTTAAGCACATGGGGTAGGAAGGGAATATTTGCGACTAGGTCTAGAGGGGAATTTTTCAGGATTAGTTGCAAAACTTCATTTAGGGTGGTTGGAGAAGCCCTTCTTTGAAGGAAGTGTTGGTCCAGTCTCTTCCTGGCTTGATATTATGAGCCAAGAAAAGCAAAGGGTTACCATAAGTATATAGGTTGTATGTCCAAGGACTCTGTCCAGCAGCTGAAATTCATCCAATGAAACAAGCTTACATGTGCTCTGGTTACCTTCCCTGGTGACCAAGTCAAGGCAAATGGGAGTGGTTTCTATTCTCAAAGTGGTGGTGGTGGTGATGATGATGATGATGATGATGATGATAATTTATATACCTCCCTTTATCAAAAGATCCCAGTATGGTGCACAATACCAGAAATGCACTACAAAACATCAACGATAAAAACATAATAAAAACATAGTAAAAAGCATACAGACAGCCTAATTGTAAAACAATCATAATAATAACATTCCTCTTTCCCTACACTTTTACAGGCCATAGATCATTTAATAGCCATAGGCCTGGGTAAAGAGAAATGCTTTTTCCTGGTGTCTAAAGACATATAATGATAGCATCAGGGGAGTCTTTCTGGGGAGAGCATTCCACAATCGGAGCCATCACAGAAAAGGCCCATTCTCTTGTTGCTACCCTCCACAATTGGAGGGGGGGAGAGCTAGAGAAGGGCCTCAGATGACAGGCACCACAATGTGTCAGAATGAGCCTCCTGAGGATTTCTTCACATATCCCTGGCCAAGCTGGAGAAGGCCTTAGGGCACCAGAAGGACCTCCACTGGATGACACTGTGAGGATGCAGCAGTGTTGGAGAAATAATGTTTCTTTGCCATCACTGCCGCTATTGAGTAAACCAAAGAAGGAGCTTTTACCTGAAATCGCGCAAACTTGCGGGGAGTCTTCTGCCATGTTCATTCAAATCAGCTTCCAAGCTGCGTCATAGCCTTCAGTTTTTTAGTATATCAGGGAGCCGGTCGGGTCCTGCTTAGTATATATAATCTGCAAGTGTGTAAAAACCAAAGGCACCTGGGAAAACTTTCTTTAATGTTTTTCTTACTTTACTGCTCCCCACGAAACAAATTTCTAGAAGCCTAGAATTTCTAGAAGCAGCACTTTTAATTCTTTTTGCTGACTATGGCTATAACCATTCATTGAGCAGTATAGAACAAAATACTGTAGGACTTCCAGTGGTGTATTTTATGTTCCCCCTTCCTCCCCTCTTCCCATGCACTCCCTAAACCTGTTCTAGATTTCCTCACATGATCCAGAACAGAGGAAGGGGAGGGCATAGGTGTATGTGTGTAGGGGGAGAGGGGAGGGGAGGAGATTCCCTTCTGTTTCACAATGGGAAGACCTGTTGAAGTGCTTTGTTGGATATCACCCATTGCTTTTAATGTTTTAATGTATTTTAATCTTGTTTTTAAGTTGTATTAATTCAACTTGTTTTTATTATTGGTTGTTAGCCACCCTGAGCCCGGCCTTGGCTGGGGAGGGCGGGGTATAAATAAAATGTATTATTATTATTATTATTATTATTATTATCATCATCATCATCATCATTATTATCACTCATGTTTGGTGTCTCTCTCACTGTGTGTATAAAACAGCAGTGTGACCCATACTTGACCAACCTAGACCAGGAATAACAGCTACACCAAAACCAAGAAAGAGTCTTATGGAACCCGATATACTAACAAATTTGTTTTGACATAAGTTTAAGTAGATGCATGATAATGCTTACACAACAATGTAGTGATTCTTTGTACATCTTTTCTTCATTTTAGGACAGGAAGCTGACCAAAGCTGAGCAGCAGAGGTTTAAAGAAGAAGCTGAGATGCTCAAGGGATTGCAACATCCTAACATTGTCCGATTTTATGATTCCTGGGAATCAACTGTTAAAGGAAAGAAGTGCATTGTATTGGTAACTGAGCTGATGACATCTGGAACACTGAAGACGTGCGTTTTTTCTTTCACAAATTTGATATAGTGGTTTTAAAAAAATGTATATTCACACCTGCTGGGACTGTTTTCACCCACTCCCCATTATGTGGTTGTATTGTAGGCCAGCAACATCAAAGTTCAGACACTTGGCACCAGAGCTGCATTGTGGCATATATGGGATATATGTAAATATCTTGCTACCCATCTGCGGCATGGTGGTTTGCTGATTAATCTGTATGGCTGAAATCTGCTTCATGTCAGTACGGTGTACTAAACAGTGTTGAATTTGAATATGAGGCAATCAGAATCACAGACCTGTAAAGCCACAAGACACATTGGTTGGCCTTGGGTAAACCCTTATATGATAGGTGGAATAAAGGAAACAAAAACTGAATACAAATAAGCCTTTTAAAGTTCTATAGAAATTATAACCAGTGTAGTTAGCATTGATGGTTAAGTTTTCTTTGGGGTGGGATGGGGGTAGAAATAGGAGAGTGTACTGAGAAGTCTCTTGAGTCAGTGATCCATGGCAGCAGCGAAGATCAACTAAATTGCAAAATTGCTGCAATTAACTGATTTTTAGGGGTTACTGATTTCAAGCTGGTAGATCATATACGTTATGTGAGTTGGTTATAATCAGGAAAGAATGCTGGGATTTTTGTACTGGGGCTGAGAAAGCATTGCTGACTATGTAGAAATTCTGTGTAAAAGAATATTATGGAATACACAGTGTAACAAGAAAGATGAAATGTATGACTGAGGGATGGAAGCCTATTCTGTAATTTTGGTCTAGTCCTTCTCTAATTTCTACCACTACTTTCCCACCCCCAGGTGTAGAAAACTGTTCAGCAAAAATTAAGGCCGTTAAGATAAATTAAAAATGTCAAATAACTTCATTTTTACATTGATGCTATTACTTGAATTTATAAGATCCCACCCCCAAGACAGAACTTGTGAGATTACCTGTGTGAAATTTCAAACTTGTGTTGCGTCTCCCTTGTGAAAAGGCCTATAGCTCATCAATAAGTTACTGTATGTGATGTATAAATCAACGGGCCTTCTGTTAAGCGCCAAGAGAACTGAATGGCTCAGGATGTAACAATCAAAGGCACAATTTGCAATAGAAGCAAAAACCAAGAATGCTGCTAATAGCTAGAGAACAAACGAAATAGAATCATGCTTAATAGACATCAAAGGCATGGAAGACATTTTCAATTGGCACTGAAAATGTCATAAAGTGGGTGCTTGTCAACTACGTATAGCTGGGCAGGGAATTCCAAACTCTAGGTGCCACAGCAGAAAAGGTCCTGACTTGAGTAGCCACCCACCTTCCTTCTGAGCTGGGGTAGGAGTGAGGGGAGGGCCCTGGAAGCAGGGCCTGCCGATGATGATAATGCAGAGGTGGATTTACATGTGAGGGAGCAGATAGTTCACCAAAAACTCCAGTTTTTGCTTGTAAGCACAGATTTCTGCTTGTAAGCACTGTATTAATACAATAACATCTGCATATCCAAATTAATAATTGGATCACTTGAGATTTCCACAAGACAGTGGTGCCATAGGTCAGTGTCTGGTTGTTGGTGGTTCATGCCCATTCAGGGACAGCTGTGGATAGGATTCCTACATTACAGGAGGTTGGATTAAATGACCCTCTAAGGCCCACATATAGCACATTAGATGTGATTGTTATAAACAGTTGAGACAGATTTCCTTGTAGTATGCTGACTCCCTCTTTATCTTTTGGTATTCTAACCCAGTGATTATTTTTCATTTATGGAACCCCTGCTCATGTTGTGATATCCTGCAGAACCCAAACATCACAAAAACTTATTAATATTATTGGAATATTACTCAGAATCACTGAAGTGTCAGTGTAAAATTCCACAAAAACTTGATTGAAAGCACTATGCAAGTGGATTAACTTGATGGTGTGGTTAACATCTGCAGTGTGGTGTTCTCTCTCATAGGTACTTAAAGCGTTTCAAAGTCATGAAGCCAAAGGT
The DNA here is from genome assembly GCF_965113315.1 of Podarcis vaucheri. Lineage (NCBI taxonomy): Eukaryota > Metazoa > Chordata > Lepidosauria > Squamata > Lacertidae > Podarcis > Podarcis vaucheri. Next base: position 5,211,252 of record NC_138755.1, read on the forward strand.
GTTAAGGAGCTGGTGCCGACAGATCTTAAAAGGGCTGCATTTTCTGCACACAAGGACTCCTCCTATCATCCACCGTGATTTGAAATGTGACAACATCTTCATCACGGGGCCCACTGGTTCAGTGAAGATTGGCGACCTGGGACTGGCCACCTTAATGCGCACATCGTTCGCTAAGAGTGTCATTGGTGAATATAGTGTGTTTGTGTACTCCACTGGAGAGCCACTTGTGGTGTGTCTCTCTTTGTCCTCAGTAGAGACTGGAATCTGCAATTGTATCCAAGCAGTGCTACTGCTATAGTGCATAAAGAGTTCAAGATCAGGCTTCCTAAAGTCTGCCTCTTGACTTCTTCCAGTGTAATGTTTCTGATCCACTGGAAGATTTTGACCATGAATGATAAACATTTCTAACACACTGCAGTGTAATGGTTTTAGGTCCTAAATTCAGTACCCAAATTCTGCTGCCTCATAACTGAAATCTAGAGATTGAAGGGTGGACCCTAATACATAATAATACATACATTCAATCTAGAGATACATACATACATACATACATACATACATACATAATTACATACATACAATCTAGAGATTGAAGGATGGACCCTAATAATATATTATGGTTACTCATCTGCATGAATTCATTCATGGGCCACTTGCTAGGTTGAAGCCCCTTGGCTTGTTCACACAAATCATTTTTTTAAAAAAATAATCTTTATTAAAGTTTCAAAAGGTTACAAAAAATAAAACAGAAAAACAAAAGAAAACACAAAAAACAACAAAAAATATTCCACCTTTTAGGTCTCATTTTCAATAACTTCTTTTCGTGACTTCCCCACGCCTCCCCTTATTGTATTCCAGCTCCAGTTGTTTGTTCAAACAAGTTTTTATCCCTAGTGTCCTAACCATAATTTATTAATTTACTTAACCATAATTTGTTGATATAATTCTTTATAATAGGTTTAAACCTTAGTTCATTATTATCCTTAATTTAATTTATTTAGCAATTTTTAAAATATATACCTTAATCATATATGAAAAAAGAAAAAAGAGATATAAAAACAAGAGAAAAGCTACCTTTCCTAAGGTCGTCCCCAATTCCCATCCACGGATTCCCCATTCTTATAATAATAAAGAACATATAATTTTTACACTGCAAAATAAAAATCAGGCCCCCTTTGGACTTCTAAATCCCACCCTTCTCTCCCCGGTTTCAGTCCCAAACCAAAGTCCAATTAGTCCATCTTTTTAGCCTGGTGACCTTACGTCCGAGGCTCTCAAATCTCTCTCAGTCCCTTTCAGCCGGCTTCTTCGGAAGTCTCTCATCCTAAGCACCCAAGGTCGAAGAGGTACCTTCTCAGTGCTGACCATGTTTCTTCCGGCCAGGCCTACTTGTTTAAAAGTGGAGCTCCAGCTCTGTTTCTTGAGTCTATATGTCCCAAATAGTCCAGCTTTCCCCTTTGTCGAGTTAGAGTTCATCTTGGCGGGTCTCCGGCTTTCTTTTGTCTTCTGTAACATTTCAGCCACCCCTTCTTTCTGCTCCTCCTGTTCAGCAGGTGTCTTTTCCTCCTCTTCAGTCTTTGGTTTCTTTTCTTGTCCAGCTGCCTGTGTTTTGAGCATCAAGTCCCTTTCCAACTCAGTAGGTATATTTTCTGTTAACTTCGGTTTTGTAGGGCTTGTAGACAAAACATGGCCTTGCTTGGTCATCTCTCGCAGCTTTCCCATGAGAAAGATAAGCTCTTGCAAGTCAGCATGTATTTCCCGACCTAGTTCCATTCTTGTAATGTCCAAGAATCCCCTCTAGAGGGATTCTGGTTACTTAGTATTCTTTTCCCTTCCGATCCAAAAGTCAGATTTATTTGTAACAGTCTTTACTTTCAATATTTTGTAGCAATATAACCGGTTAAAATTTAAGCTTTCGGTTTTTCCCAACTTTGACAGCTAATTTGACAGCTGTCAAAAGTTTTCTGTAGCTCCTCAGCAGGCTCTTTTCACGGGTTACTCCCGGGCTTGAGAAAAGTGGTACTTAATCCAAACAAGTAAACTCTAGTCCTCCAGCACATTAGCTTAGTCCTTTAAATCCGTGGAATTTATATCTTTAATCCAATCACAACAATTCTTCTCGCAACCTTAGTTGACAGATCCTTGCTTTAAACTGTTTACAATAGGGGGGAGACGGACTTCCCTTTTTTTCACCTCCCCCGCTCGTGCCAAATCCAAAACCGAATTATTTGTAATCCAATTTCCAAATTACTCACGGGTTGTTGTTCTTGATTTTAAGTCCAAATTTTAGCAGGAAGAAGTCAGCGCTCTCCGACAAATGGCATGCGGCTTCGCTCGGCAGGGGAAGCAGAAGACTCACAGCACCACGCCGCTCCCCGGCACCCGTTCCGTAGCCTTTAAAAAGGCTCCTTCACGAATCGGGAGGGCGCTAACGGTGCCCGCCGAGTCACCATGTCCACGGGCTCCGTGCACGTGGTTTTTGAGGGTCCCCGTGTCGCCGGCACGGCAAGACCCAGCCCCCTGTCAAGCCGATTCCCTCCGGAGCTCGGAGGGAATCCGCCATTAGCCGATCGCGCTAACCCGGAAGTCCGGCTTGTTCACACAAATCAAAGGCAGCTAACAAAAGTTTGAATACATGTGAAACATAAATCCAAACAAATAAGACTAAGCACACTAATAACAGAGCCCTTAACCAGGATTCCATTGGCGTAGTCCCCAAAGGTCCGTACTGTGAAACATAGGAAGGAACATAGGAAGCTGCCTTATACTGAGTCAGACCATTGTTCCATCTTGCTCAGTGTCGCTCAGTGGTAGTTGCTTTCCTGCATTTCAGAAAGAAATCTTTCCCAGTCATTCCTGGAGATACTAGGGATTGAAGCTAGGACCTTCTGCATTCAAACCAGATGCTCTACCACTGAGCTTTAATCCTTCACCATAGATGGAGCCACCTGGGCCTTGCTATGTAGGGCATTCCAAAGTAAGGATGCCATGACTGAAAGAGTTCTGTTTCTGATACTTGCTCGTCAAATGCCTAATTCAAATGCTAGAGGTTCTGATAGAATAGAAGTATGATTGTTTCTTTTTATTTTCTTCTCCTTGGGGTTTTTCAGGAAGTCAGAATATGCAGAATTAGGGTGGACAGGTGGGATCTGCAGCAAATTTTGAATCTAGGCAGTCATATTGTCTTTTGGGATGTTCTATTCCATGTTTCTCCTGCAATTTTTTGGTCCCTCCTCCTAATGGTCAGTTAGCATTCCATGTCAACTGAGTACAGTATACTTGGTTGTTAACTGAATTAATTTCACCTCCTCGTATATTTTTGTTGTTAGGTTTTTTTTACTGTTTTCTAAACTTGCTGTTTTCCCATAGCTATTATCTCCCTCTTTTGTGTAAAATGCAGCAGTTTGGCTATCTAAGGATCCACATTCAGAGATTACGTTCACTATTTTGTATTGTTACAAAAGTTGGGTGCCTCTCTCTCTCTCTCTGCTGAGCAGTAGCAAGAGTCCATAGGATTCCAGGCACTCACCTAGGGTCTGTGTTCCTTTGGAGAATTGAGACACAGCATAGACTGTCATAGCTTTAAAACATATCCACCTATTTACAGCTTCAGTCTGCATGGAGGGAGTCCAGATCTTACACCATGGTCATTTCAGGAGGGGCTTGTCCCCCACAGCAGTGCACCCATGGAATCTAAGGCATCTCTCCCAGCCGGCCTTCAGCCAGCCTGCCCAAGATGGCTCCCCGTCTTTCTTCCTCCTTCTTCCCGGAACAGCTTGCTAAAGACTCCCTTTTCCTGTCACTTCAAACACACACCCCATCACCTTGGCGACATCTATCTCCCCAGGCCAATGGACCCCTCTCAGATAGCCCATCAACCCATTTTGCCATGTTAACAGATTAGCTCTTTGCCAGGCTTGCCAGGCTGGTTTGCATAAGCCAGTCCAGGGATTCCTTGTCTGGCAAAGTTCTGCAGCTTGTACTTTCATACATATCCCCGTTAATCAAACCCCTACCATTATTAATTTCTAGGGTTTATGGGGGTCCCCCCACCAAACCAAAACAGTATATGAGATACTACTGCATGGAAAGCAGCAGCACTTGCAAAATGCTTGTTGGTGGACTGCAGCAGTCCAAAATGTGGGAAAACGTTGGCTTCTTTTTACTTTTTCTCCAGGAACTCCTGAATTTATGGCTCCTGAGATGTATGAAGAACATTATGATGAGTCTGTTGATGTCTATGCTTTTGGAATGTGTATGCTGGAGATGGCGACCTCTGAATACCCATATTCTGAATGCCAAAACGCAGCTCAAATCTACCGAAAAGTCACCAGTGTAGGTGTCAATGTAACTTCTTTGTTAGGGTAAACTTGTGTATTGGGAGCTTAAGGCAACTAAGCCAATTATTCAGAACTAATGCTAGTCCTGTTGCCCTGCAAAGCAGCTGCTAAACTTAGCCTGGACTTATCTAGACATTGCTGAGTTCTTTCTGGAGTGACTGATAGTTTCAGGTGTGTCATCTGCAGAAGAAGTTTAACTACTGTTTGGTGTTCAGATGGCACAATATGCAAGGGTAAGCTTGCTTATTTTAGGCCAAAAATTGAATGGATGGTTCCTTAACCAAACTTTGTCTATCTATTTATTTAATTTCTATACCACCCTTCACCTGAGAATCACAGGGCAGTTAACAATATTGAGCTGCATAAGTGTCAATCCCTGCATAACCTTTTCCTCCCAGCTTCATAGTCAGACTGGCAACTCAAATGATGTGTTCATTCAGACATCAAAAATAGCTTCCATGCATTTATTCTCTGGCTAATGTGTGTGGCTTGTTCTGTAGCTGTAATGAACTAGTTACACTGAAGGTCAGTGCATTGTGTGTGTGTGTGTGTGTGTGTGTGTGAGAAAACAGATCAGTGGAGAAGGATTTTGTGGAAGTATTTAATAGCAAAATCACAATGATTCTGTCTGTCATTGCCAAAGGTGCTCCCTCAAGTTAGTTGCAGTTTTCACACTTTACCATATTATGGTATTTTCCCACTTGGCAATAAAGGTTGGCCAGGACTAGGTCAAAACACAATGGTGGGACAGAAGGAAAATCCAAATGATGCTTTCTTTCTACTAATTAACATGGATGCAATTTATTGAGAAGTTGTCTTGTGCAAACTGTATTGTCATGAACAGGAGCTACTGTGCTTTTGCACAGCTGTTTATTTCTACAGTGCTCTGCTCTTCCTGGCGAATTGTGCCTTGTGGGCCTGAGCTCTCATTTCCCACTCTGCTGCCTGTAATGGCATCCAAAAACCAAACATTTGAAGCAGCTGCTTCACTTTGTCTCATGGTAGGGGAGCTGCTTCTGGGTATTGCCTAATGTAGTTTTTTTATATGTACATTCAGAGTACAATATTATTTTAGCATACTAGCCAGAGTATTCAGATAGCTTTGATGATATTTGTGTTTCTCCATGATGAAACTGATACTTTCCTTGATTGTACATTACATTATAATATCCAGGAGTTGAGGATGCATCCTGGAAAAACACTTTAGAGGTATAGAAGACTAAGATTCTCAGCTTTGTGACAAAAACATTTTGCAGGACACTTGTGTGTTCTGTGTCCTCAAAGAAAGCAACATTGGGGTGTAGCTTATTCTTTATTAGGTTAAGTTTCATGCACAGGAGCGAAATGTTCTTATTTCTGGCTGTGAATGGCCAGATAAGGGTAAGAAGAGATTAGTCAAATGAATTAGAATGATTTTTGACCCCTTTCACAATGCATATTACATAAAGCCTGGATATCCAGCTTGATTTTGTTTAGAAAGCAAAAGCTGGGATTTTAAGAAAAGGAATAATGGCTGCAGTTTGCAAGTCAGTTGGGTGGTGTTCACTGTGACTTATTTCCAAGTGAATGTCTTCAGGATAAGGGTTTATATGGTTAAGATCTACTGTACTAACTTAGGTTGCTTGGAAGAGCAGTTGGGGATTTTCCATAATTCTGTGTAGCAGAAATGGAGAGAACTCCTGCTGGGTATTATCTATTAACATCACTTCTATTCATCACTTCTCTCCTAGGGCATTAAACCTGCCAGTTTTAACAAGGTTATTGATCCAGAAGTGAAAGAGATCATTGAAGGTTGCATTCGACAAAACAAATCTGAAAGGTGAGCAGGTCTATTTTATTGTGCTCTTCCTCACTCCAAGTTGTGCACCCTAAATTTAAGGGGTGGTCATTGTGAGTTTAACTAGGGAGTTGTTGGTACAGGCAACAAAAAACCTGATTAAGCAAAGCATTCCAGCTTTGCATAGTGCTTTTAAGCACCTGCATAATGCCTTTCGAAGTCAAAGAAAACTAGGAAGCTTTTACTGTTTCACTTTCTCTCCCCTCCCTGCAACAGCATGGTCTTGAGTGAAGGGAAATTAAGGTGTCTGCTTGATTTCCCCTGAAATACTGCTAAGTGCTTAAACTGTAAAACAGTGCCCACATGGTGCATATAGCAAGATGTTGATGCAGTTCTGTCCCAGAGAAGCCTGTATCAGTCTTTAATTAGATCTTTAAAACTTTTTGTTTGATATTTTTTTGATGTGTCATAAATGCTGGCTGTCCAATTTTGTTGTTTTTAAATGCGGTTTGTCAATTTTTAAGCAATTGTTCTTGTTTTTAAATTTTGTTTGTTTTGTGTGTGCTGAATAGGTGAGTTATAAACTTATTGGATAAATAAATGTAATGCCTATCACAGAAGTCCCTCAGGGAAGTTTAATATGGGATGAAAGCACCCCACCAGTTGTCAGTTATACCACTGGTGTGGGCAGGGCCAGATTTAGGTTTGATGAGGCCCTAAGCTACTGATGGGGCCCTTTATATGTCCAGCTGTCCTTTGCCAACAACAAATTGTCACTGTTTTTTGTGTTGAATATATGCTATTTATGGACCTAATAGGTCCATACACAACACAAAACACTGTTGCTGTATGTAAGGTGTTTTTTTTTGTTGGTTTTTTTTTGTTTTGGAAATGTACATCCCATCCCCCCCCCATTAAATTTCCCAAGGGAGTGGGACCCTAAGATATAGCTTGTTTAGCTTATATGTAAATCCAGCACTGGGTGTGGGTATCATAAGACACTCTGTGATTGCCCATTGTTTTGTTGCCAGGCTATCCATCAAAGACCTTTTGAATCATGCCTTCTTTGCTGAGGACACTGGACTTAGAGTGGAGCTGGCAGAGGATGATGATGGACTGAATTCCTCCCTGGCTTTGAGACTTTGGGTAGAGGATCCCAAGAAGCTGAAAGGCAAGCACAAAGATAATGAAGCCCTTGAGTTCAGCTTCAACCTGGAAACAGATGTCCCAGAGGAGGTGGCTTGTGAAATGGTATGTATTACCATTGCTTCCCTTACCTTTTTTCTTTCTGAGTTGGCAGCATCTCCAGACGCTTCTTATTTGCTTCATTCCAAGCATGGGGTTTACTGCACCATTTTTTTTATTCCCCCTTTTACACTTTCCTTTAGAGAGTGTTGCATTTTTATTCTTTATTTCTTTGCTACGCTTTTATGTTGCCCAGTCACTGATGCTCTCTGGGCAATTTATAAGAAGGATAAAACCATAAAACAAGACTATTGCCATGGGCAGCATAGGACCAAGTGTCTTCCGTGGGGGTAAATCTTGACTTCTTTGTTGCACACAGTTCAAATATTTGGTTTACAAGGAGAAATATTTTTGCAACCCAGTCCTAAAGAGGATGACACAGAAGCAAATGTATAGGAATGTCTCCCTGAGAACTAGGCTAGAACTTTCTCCATGGAGCCACCATTTCTTAAAAAGAAACCGCACAGGAGCAAAGGGGTATACAACCCGTCTCCATTCCATGGCCTTGATCCAAAACTCTCTCTCCACCCATCTTCCCAGCTTCTTTTCAAGAAACAAAAAAAGTCTGTTAGCTTAATAGTGCACTCCACCCTGCTCAGAGCTGCAAGTTTAGTTTTCTGTGTGCAGGGAGACATTTGGACAGGTAGTAGTGCATTTTACGTACAAGGCATAAGGTCACCTAAGGACTGATCACCTTCTTGCCAATGGGTGAGCATGATTTCTGAAGCTGTGGTTTTATACTCATTTACAGTATGTGAATCGTAAGCCAGCCAAGAGCTGATGAAGTTTTTGCATTAGTGTAAACAAGTCTTTCTCCCTCCTTTCCTCTTACGGTTTTGTTTCATTTATTCTCCTTTGCCCAAGTTATCTGTTTAGACTGCAGATTCTTCATTCTGCCTCACTGTTGCCTTGGTTTTGTTTTCACAAAACATTTGGCTACACAGCAACCTGACAAGTAACAGCTGATGGCTAATGATACTGCAAGGAGTCATAGCAGTGCATCTGCTCATAATGTATATGCGCACAATTGACTCCTGCTTAAGCATCACCCAGCAGCCAGCTATGAAGTCTCCTAAATTGTTGTTTCAGGATGCTTTGTTCTGTGTCTTATGAATGGCTCGGTGATGTTGTGCTCTAAAGCTGTTGTTTGGGTCTATTTTCCCTTTATTTTTCAACTAGGTTTGGATGTGACTTTGATAACAGTTGGTAGCTAAGAACCTCCCCTTTGACGGTTCCATTTTAATGCAACACCTGTGCTTGAATACCTTATCTTTTAAACTGGATCACTACTTGAAAATATAACTGTACGTCCCATCAGTAGAAATCTGTCATGGATAATTCAAGGATTTAGCAAGAGCCACTTGTTACGTGACTGTTTTCATAATAATTCCTTTTCTGGAGTAGGATGGACAGTATTGTGGTTATATTTATCTTGTTCTAATTAACTTGTTCTAATCAAGTAACATAAATATCAGAGGTGGGGAATATCTGGCCCATGAGCCAAATGTGGCCCACTAGGCCTCTCTCTCCATCCCTTGAGATTCCCCTAGGCCGTGCCCCTCACTGGCACGGCCTTGGACCTTACTTGAGTGTTCTTGCTTGGTTGGAATGTGTCCTTGAGCTGCAATGATGTCTCTTGTTTTCTGGAGAGGTGTGGCTTTTACATGCCTAGAACATAGTGTACTATCCAAAGGTAAGAGACAGATCTGTAGCTCTGTCCACTTTTGCTTCTGTCTCTACCCATTTTCATCACAGTATATTAATGTTGAAGACAGTCACATAAGTACTAATTAGTATTGATCCAGCCAATGTACTTGGCCTTAACCCATAGCCAAAGTGTAGCAGCACTTGAATTTGTGGGTCTGTATCTTGCTTGCTGTATTGTTTGGCGCTCCATACAATAGGTCCAAGATTGATCTAGTATGTGGTCAATGCAAGTTCTGTTGTAATGGAACCCTGAGTTAATGTGAAATTACAGAAAAGCATTGCTAAACACCGATGGATACCAGTTCAGAGGAGCAGAGTTATACTTAATAGAACCGTTCTTTTTTGATGTCCAGGTGAAGTCAGGATTCTTCCACGAAAGTGATTCTAAAGCTGTGGCTAAGTCCATCCGGGATCGTGTCTCCCTGATCAAGAAGACAAGGGAGCGGAGGCAGGTGGGCTACCTGGAGGAGAGAAGAGACTCTCAAAGCAAGCTGCCAAGTGGGCTACCATTACTCCAGCCACAGGGTTCATCATTCACCACTCCTTCCCAACAGAGCAGGACGGAGTGCGAGGAAACAGAGGTGGACCAACATGTCCGACAGCAAATCCTTCAACAAATGCAGCACAGCTCCTCCATTGCTGGTAATGAGCAACCAAAGGCAGCCTGTCCTCCCAAAATGCTATCCTGAACTAAGGTTATAAAGAGTGAATCAGAGCGTCATTTTGTTCATCCAGATGCATCACCACAAGGCATTTATTAAACTCCTGGCACTTTTCTGCTTTATTGGAGGTCAATTAGCATGTAAACTGTGACTTGTATCTGTGGCAGTTGCCCACAGTTTGAATCGTTGGCTAATATCATGTACATCGGTCTTTACCAATCTGATGCCCTCCAGATGTTTTGGACTAGAACTCCCATTAGATGTTTTGGGCTGAATCTCCAATCAGCCTCAGCCAGCACAGCCATGATAATCTGATGGGAGTTTTCTAATGGCCAATCCTTTCGCTCACAACTATTTGCCTACTCAGAATTGCTGCTCAGCCCAGTTTCTTTCTCCTTTACTGATACAAAGACTTGTACCATTTTTTTTTTCTGAGAGGGGAAAGGCAGCTTGGGGGTAGCCAAGTTGTGTGGCCGTTTTGAGCCTTTTCCTCCTCTTCTACACTGCAACCCTTCACACAATATAGAGCCACCTCCTTGCAACCACTTTGACCAATAAAAGAGGTATCTGAGGTCAGCAGATACCCATGATGTTGCTCCCTATTCAATTGGTAGACGTGCCGCACTGGAGTAGTGAAATTAGAACAGCAGGTTGATCGTACCTCCATGGCACTGTTGGCCAGGCAGAGCCTCAAGTGAAGCAACTGATTAAAAAAGTGTAGAATATGAATACCATTTGCTGGGTATCCTAAGTGGGGAGAGTTCTCTTGAACTCAGGTCCTGCTTGCAAACTTCCCATAGGCCTGTTCCAGCAGGGTTTTTTAAAAAATATTTTTTTCAAATGTTGTAGTAGTAGTTGTTGTTGTTGCTTACCCACCCTTTACCTTAAGGTCCCAGGCAGGTTACAACAATTAAAGCATAACATTAAAACAAGAGGGTCAAAACTAAGTACAATTCCAGTTACTGTACAATAAGACATTTGATTATTCCCAACCCAGAGTAATGTTCCATTACAAATCAGACCTTATTTGGTGTTCTGTTTCCTCGTCACCATTTGTTTGGCATAAACATGTGATAATATTGCTTGGTTCCTTCACAAACCGCTCCATAAGTGTTGAATATTTCTGATAAGGATGCTGGCTTAAAGGTCAGGAGTTTGTCCTTGCCAAAGAGCATATAGTTCCCAAAACAAGGCATGGTCATGGGTTGGTGTCATTGGCAGAGCTGAGAAGAATTCAATGAAAAAGCCTTGGTTGCCTGATTTCAGAATTTACATGGAATGCAAGTTTGTCATGTTTATGCCTGCATAGGATTACGTTCTGATAAGTAGCTTTATCCTCTTTTGTTTTCACAACCATCTTGTGATGTAGGTTAGGTTATGGGAGTCTAAACCACTGAATCTCATGGGTTTTGTAGGTCTGTGAACCCTAGTTTAAGCTCAGCACTCTATCTACTGCCCCAGACTGGCTCCTAGTAGAAGCAGGAGATAATATTCCAAAAGGTTTGGGGCATATGTACCTGAAGAATACAGTTCAGTGGCAGAGTACCTGGTTTGCATACGTAATATTCCAGGTTCAAGCCATGACATCTCCACATGGACCTGAATTCTCATTCTTGTCTGAAACTCTGGAGAGTTTCTGCTAGCAAGTATAGACAACATAGACCAAACTGAATGAGGTGGACCAGTGTTCTTGCTTGATTTAAAGCAGCTTCCTGTGTTCCATGTAGAAAACTTACTAATGCCAGCTTAAAAGCATAGGGTTGATTTAAAAAGATTGGATCACCCTTCCTTGCCCTCAACTAGAATGCAGGCTTGCATTTCCTTTTCTCAAGTAAATATTTGATCCTTGTAGATGAGGCATTTCTAGACAGCTCCTGTTATGCCCCTTGAATTCAGTGTAGCACTATAGCATTTGTTCCATCAGCTTTTCATCTTACCAGACAGAAAGATGTCTCCTCTCCTAGCCCTATGCAGTGTTCCCAATTTCAGGAGGTGGGGTATGGAGGGAGGAGAAGGGTGGGGAAGCTTCATTGCACTAGTGGACACCCTTTTGTGGGATTCCACCAGTGGGGCCAGTTCATTAAGTCCCAGTGGTTTGTCTGCATGAGGCAGCGATAGGGAGAAGGATGGGGATTGTTATGGATTCTTCTGAAACAGCTTATCTTTTGTTATTTCCCTCCTCTTACACTGACGCAGCTGACAGTTTATCTGAGCGAGGAGCAGGTTCAGTTATACTTTCGGATGCCTCCAGCCAACATAGCCTGGCTTTCTCCTCGGAACAGATTATGGGCCCCCAGCAGGCCCCCAATCTCTCACAAGCTGAAAACAGTGTTCAAGGACACATCTACGCTTCCCAGCAGCTGGTGGGACATTACCAGTCGATGGCAGGGGTAAGTGACCTATCATTTTCTTAAATATGGTAAGAGAACTACTTGTATCGAGTTTCTGGAAATGTTGTCGTGACTGTGCTAGTCTTAGAGAAGGAATAAAATAAGATAGCTAAGGCAGTATCTTTTATTCAGTCGGCCTCTGTTGATTCAGGATACACAGAATTGAGAGCTATGCAGAATTCTCTGACAATTATAAAACTTCCTGAGCTTAATGGTAGGATATAAGTTAAAAGGATATAAACAACATTTACTTGTATGGATTTTTCAGATAGAGGGGCATTAAACAAAATGGTGATTTCCCATCATTCTACCTTCCTTTTGCTCTCTGTGTATAGACCAGGCCTTTGTCTTTTTTTAAAAAATATAGAAGTCAACTGTTTAAAGGTCCTAGGTTTCTCTAGTCTATACATGTAGTAGAATTAAGATAGCCTAGAATGGGAGGAGTCCTGAACTTGTTCCACCATGTGTATCCAGAGGCACCCTTTATCATCCATTGCGTTTGCCTTTTCGTAGAATTATAGAATTGTAGAGTTGGAAGGGATCCCAAGGGATGCCTTGGAGGAGGAATGTTTTCCTAAGAATGGTAGTGAAAGGTGTAAGAGATGCGTGGGGGCCCTTCCATACATTCTCTTAAGCTGTTGGATTCTGCAGCAATGTAAGTAATGTTACAACAGTGTTTTGTGTGGCTCACCAATGGTATAGGTTCACAATCTCTGCTGTGGGTAACATGTCTCAGGATGATGTATCATTTTCCCAGGAGAATTATGTTGCCGGAGAATGCAGGCAGGGCAGCTGAGACCAGGAGAGCTGAAGCACAGGCAATCAATTAGTTTTTCTATGAACGGTCCATTTAATTATCTTTTTGTTAGGTGCAACAACAGCCAGCAAATGTGGCCCACCCCAGCGCTTTACCACTAATCCAGAGTCAGCCTTCAACCCTACCCACCCACAGCTTGGCCCCCCCTGTGGTTCCTCAAGCCCAGGCGTCTCCTGTTGCACTTCAGCAGTTCACACCGAGGCTGGTAAGGGCTTCCAGGGATAGTCCGACTGACCTGATGGTCCTTTCAAACCGTCATTAAAATAGCATCTCACGAGGGCATCTTGGACTCTGAGCCATATGCCTACAAGGGACTTCACACCATGACGAGAGCAGGCAGTCACATAAAGTGGGAGATAATGTAGCAGGCGTTCTTGTTGTTGAAAAAGAAATTTGTCCGGATGATGTGTGCCGCTATGGAGAAGTTGCATGGGGCAAATGCGCAGCCTCTGGGTTGTGGTGGGGGGAACACCCCCCCAAATGACATCAAATGTTGAACAGGTGATGGAGTTTGCTTCACAAGTCGAAGTTAAACTGCACATTGCAACATGTCCGTATGTAACACAAGCCTGATGGTTATTTCTTCACTGCAAAGGATTCTCAAGAGAGGGCAATTTGCAATGAAGAAATGACAGGGGAGAAAGAGTGTCACTTTTCTTCTGAAACTTTTACTTCAATCTGCTCCCCCCCCCAGGGGATTTCACAGACATTTTTCTGAAATAAACTTGGTCTGAAAAACTGGCAGAAGAAAAGTGCTTGGCGAGGGAAGGGTTAAACATCCCCCACCCCGCTGCTTCTGTTCATAAACTGTCTTGTCTTATGAACACTGTGCAGTGGAAGAGGAGACACTGATCTCATGTTTCACCTGCTTGCATTTTAACAGGGGGTTTGGTCTTAAGTGCATCACAAAATGTTACCTAGTAGGTGCCATGGCACTCCGGCACCCATCCCCCATTCAGTGGTCACAATAACAAGAACATAGGAACATATGGAAGCTGCCTTAAGCAGAGTCAGATCATTGTTCCCTCCATCTCAGTAGTGTACACGGCGGCTCTCCAGAGTTTCAGGTGGGTGTCTCTCTTAGCTCTACCTGGAGATGACAGAGATTGAACTGAGGACCTTCTTCTGTATGCAGAGGAGATGCTCTGCCCCTGGGTTGTGGCCCTGTTCTGTCAGCATCAGGAGCAGTGGTGGTGGTGCAAACCTTTTCATGTACAGAGTATTGCTCTTTTATCTCAAAGTATGCATTACATGCAAATGTGTGCAATGGTATGCTGAACTAACTGCTTTAGGAGGGATAAGTGGCAGAAGAAAGATATTGCTCAACCCTTTCTCTACCCATTGCTTTCATACATTTGTAGGTAAAGGTAGCTTAGCTCCGAACGCTCGGAAACTGATATGTCTGCAACAAGTTGTGTGCAGCAAGTGGAGAAAAGCACGTTGTATAATAATTAATTGTGCAGAAAGGCTCTTGCACAAGGCTGAGGAATCAGCTTGATAGGTGGGGCTGTGCTGGTTTGGTCATGGTGGACCTCACAAGGTGCTATACTTTATTTACAAAAGCTCTGGTTTGGGAGAGAATGGAAGAACTCCACATTCCAGCAACAAGAAGTGACTCTTGCCTCTGAGGAGTTCTCACACTTGAGATACATTAGTCACAATTAACCCCAAAATGGTCGCTTTTGTAAATAAATTATACCATTTACTTTACCATCTTGTGGGAAAAACCACTTTGTAATTTTTGGGTGTGTCTGGAATTGATGCTGTCCTCCTTTTCTTAAGGCAGCTGCCTGAGCAGGCGTGCTTTACTCTGAATATCTGATCCCATGACAGAGTTGTAGGAGTTTTTATATGATGCAGTGGAGGCTGAAGCTTGAATGATAAATTATGAGCTCTGTTTTAAGCAGAACTGAATGCACGCTAGGAAATGCTTGTAGAATGAAGCAGTGGCAGTCGGCTCCCTGTAGAATGTATTCATAGAATGGAACAACCTTCATGAAAAATACCGGTAGTTCTTCCTCAGGCACCCTAAACATAAGAATTCAATCCATCATCCCACTCCTTCATTCTAGTTGGAACATAGCTAAGTTAAATACTGGCTGTCCAGCTACTGAAATATTTTTAAAATTGCAAAGAAGTGCTAGTGGTTCTTTGCTACCCTTCATATAGCTTACAGATAAGGTGGTTATTTTGGAGCACTGAAAGTGTATTGCCAAGGTGATGGAATTTTACAAGCTGCTGTTTATTAACTTATACAAAATCCCTTGAATCTTGATGTTCCTTCTACAAGTTCTTTTTGTTATAGTCTTCTCAGAGTGATTCATCTGTTGGTGGTAATGATGAGGTTCCTTATAGTAAGATTTGGAGAAAGGACGATCAGTTTAACCACTTTTTAAAATACCTTCTTCTCACCAGGCTCCAGATGCACAGGTGTCCTACAGTGCAGAAGGGCAGACATTGGATGGATCCATCATGGGAGTCCCTCAGCAGATCTTGACAGCCACTTCCCCTCAGACTATCCCTGCTCCACAGATGGTGAACCAACACCTGCCAGCTAACATACCGTTGACCTCTGCTGCTAGAATCGGTAGTCAGGCTCCAGCTGCTGCAGGATCAATGGAACTGGAGCATGCTTCTGCCACCTTTGTGCCTGCTGGTCATTCACCTGTGCTACAGGGGCAGCCTTCAGTTCAGTTTGTCAACAATATGCCAAGTTTAGCACAGGCTCTTCCTAACCCTTCAGCTCTGCCGTCAGTTCCACAGGGAGTTACCTCCATTCAACAACCCCAGCAAGTTCCCCAGCAGGTATCAGCTGCACAGCAGCCCCAGCAGGTGGTGTCAGTTCAACAGATGCCCCAGCAAGTTCCCCAGCAGGTGGCACCCATGCAGCAGCCCCAGCAAACTGTTCAGCAGGTGGCATCTACACAGCAGGCTCCTCAACACATGGTGTCAATGCAGCAGGTTCCACAGCAGATGGCATCCATGCAGCAGCCCCAGCAAGTTCCCCAGCAGGTGGCATCCATGCAGCAGACCCAACAGGTGGCATCCATGCAGCAGCCCCAGCAAGTTCCCCAGCAGGTGGCATCCATGCAGCAGACCCAGCAAGTTCCCCAGCAGGTGGCATCCATGCAGCAGACCCAGCAAGTTCCCCAGCAGGTGGCATCCATGCAGCAGACCCAGCAAGTTCCCCAGCAGGTGGCATCCATGCAGCAGACCCAGCAAGTTCCCCAGCAGGTGGCATCCATGCAGCAGCCCCAGCAAGTTCCCCAGCAGGTGGCATCCATGCAGCAGACCCAGCAAGTTCCCCAGCAGGTGGCATCCATGCAGCAGACCCAGCAAGTTCCCCAGCAGGTGGCATCCATGCAGCAGCCCCAGCAAGTTCCCCAGCAGGTGGCACCCATGCAGCAGACCCAGCACGTTCCCCAACAGGTGGCACCCATGCAGCAGCCCCAGCAAGTTCCCCAGCAGGTGGCATCCATGCAGCAGACCCAGCAAGTTCCCCAGCAGGTGGCACCCATGCAGCAGACCCAGCAAGTTCCCCAACAGGTGGCACCCATGCAGCAGCCCCAGCAAATTCCCCAGCAGGTGACAATGCAGCAAGTTCCCCAGCAGGTGGCACCCATGCAGCAGCCCCAGCAAGTTCCCCAGCAGGTGGCACCCATGCAGCAGCCCCAGCAAGTTCCCCAGCAGGTGGCATCCATGCAGCAGACCCAGCATGTTCCCCAGCAGGTGACAATGCAGCAAGTTCCCCAGCAGGCGATGTCCATGCAGCAGCCCCAGCATGTTCCTCAGCAAGCAACATCTATGCAGTCCCAGCACGTTCCTCAGCAGTTGGTGGCTATGCAACAGCCCCAGCAAGTTCCCCAGCAGGTGGCACCCGTGCAGCAGCCCCAGCAAGTTCCATCCATGCAGCAGCCCCAGCAAATGGCCTCTATTCAACAGCTTCAGCAGGCAGCAGCAATGCAGCAGTCTCAGCATATTCCCCCACAAGTGGGCTCCATTCAGCAATCTCCACAAATTCCCCAGCAGGTTGGTTCCATTCAGCAGTCCCAGCAGGTTGTGCCAGTACATCAGGTCTCTGCCATGCCACAGCCGATTCAACTTCCACAGTGCCCACAGTATCCCACGCTGCCCCTCGATGCTTCGGCGCAGCCTTCCCTGGTGCAGCAAGAGCAGCAAGCTATTCAGATGCACCAATCCACAGATCAACATCCTTGTGTAAGGCAACAGATGTTATACCACCTGCCCCTACAGCAGCAGAAACAAGAGCAGTTTCTTTTCCAGGGCAGCTCTACGGAGCAGTTGGCAGCTGTCACTCAACAAGTTGTAGAAAAGCCGCAGCAGGCCGAGCTCTCGGGTTCAACTCCAGAGCAGGTGGCTTATCCCATCCAGTACCACCTGCAAGCCCCAGAACAGCTAATATATCAAACGCAGCCCCCCCACCAGCTCCCAGCTTCAGAGCAGCTGACACCTCAAGTGCAGCCCACCAACCAGCTCCAGGCACCAGAGCAAGCACCATGTCAGATGCGTGTCGCTTACACAATGCAAGGCTCCGATCAGCCTCCGTGCACAGAGCAACTGGTCTACGCAGTCCCTGGAGTGTATCCAGGACAGCCCTTGGACCAACCGACATATCCAATGCAGTCTTTTTACCAAGGACAGGCAGCTTTCGTAAACCAGCCAGCGCCATATCTAATTCCGCCCCCAGAGATCCAGCAGGCTCACTTAGCAGTACAGGTTGCAGATCAACGGAGTTTTGCCATGCGCTCTCCTGAGAAATCGTTATATACGGTGCAGGATAGCGGCGCTGGCTGCATGGAGCAGCAAGTTTGCCTAGGGCAACCAGTGGAGGCCCATGCTTATCCCTCCGAGCAGCTCCAGCCTGAGCCATCAACATATCTGATCCAGCAGGATTCCGGCATGGGGCACCAGCAGCTGCAGCCTCCTCAGGCGGGACACAAGTTTGCAGAAGGCCAACAGCCAGGATCGCAGGCCCCTTTTGTCCCATCTCAGCCATCTTTTATCCCACAAATGCAGCCACAGGCTCCCTATCAAGAGTTCAACCAGCATGCTATTCCTCAGCCCCTCAACGCCACAGTCCCACAGTCTGCCCCAAACGCACCACAGACGGTGTCTTCCATGCCAGAACAGTCAGAGCCAGCTTATGCAAGGCAACAGCCGCCAGAACTGCCCGGGCACCTGCATGGTCCTAGCCTCCTCCAGCAACCTCCAGCTTTTCAGCCAGCTGATAATAACCAACCATTTACAGCTTCCTCAGTACAGTCAGCATATGTGCAGCAGCAACAGCAGCAGCTGCCAATGTGCCAGGGGTCCATGTTGCCTGCAGAGCCAGTGGTCCAGAAGCAGTTCCCTTCAACGAGTTCTGGAGCAGCAGCAGCAGCCCTGAACCAGCAAGCATCACTTAGCGCAGGGACACAGCCACACCAAGAACACGTTCAAGGACAAGACATTTCACAGGTATATCATTCGTTTTTTTAAAAAAAATCTTGTTTCCTAGGATTCCTGCCCCCTTCAAAAGAAAAGAGAGTCACAACAAAGTGGCTAAGTATTTTGACTTTTTAATGGTGATTGCATACTTTAGGGCCAAATTGGACGAGATGTTCCATGCTTCTGTATTTGGCTGTCAGGGCTCTCCCCAGGTCATGCCCCTCCACACTGGCCTGGCTTGCTTGAGTGTGTTTGCGGGGCTGCAAAGCGCCTTTGAGCTGTGGTACGATCATGGATTGGCTGGATGCAGAGGAATGATGGGAGGCTTCCTCCAAGGGAAGAGGATTCAGAGCCAGGAGCTTGGTGGTGGGTGGCCAGAGAGAGAAGAGGGTGAAGCAGAAGAGGTAACAGGGTTTAGTGAGAAGGGAGAGACTGTGGCAGAGAGCAGTCCAGAGGTAGAGATAGAAATGGGATGGGGAGGAATGGGGCCAGAAGGCAGAGGGGCTGGCTGCAGAAGAAGCCAGACAGTCTCCCCATTCTGGTGTGACCAGCTCCTCTCCCCGCTGGTCTCCTTAGAACACGCAGAGAAATCAAGAGGGCCGGGCAGAGCCGGGTTGTGCGCAGACGCCACCTGAGACTGAGTGGGAAAGACCCTGGAGAGGAGGAGTCCCAGTGGACACTGGGAAGGCAGGCATCTTCAGCCCTCACAACTGCTTCATTGGGGCAAGACCTTGAAAGAGTTGCTGAGACCGACAGGCCAGACTTGTGGTTTGTTTCCATTGATTTATTGTTTTGTTGCTGCCCTATGCCTGACTCCAGCCCTGACAGATGTGCCCCTTGCTTCCTGAATGAAGAGTAGAGAGGTGTGGGTTGAAACCCAGAGTGTAGCCTTCCTGTGTACCAAGGCAAGAGTTGCATCTGTTGGTCTGCCCGCTTTTGCCCATCCCGCTTTTGGCACACAGGCCCTGGAAGGCAGCCCAGGAGGAAATGCAGCTCTCCGGCAGAAAAAGCTTTCTCTCCCCTACACAGTCCCCACAGCTTGGGTTTGTTTAGCATGGGATGGTGGTGACATTTTCTTCAGCGCAAACAAGACTCAACCAGAAACTCTTGTTCTTTCGAGAGGGTGCAGAGTTAACCAAAAGTGTTTCCTGTTTTGTGTTTAATTTCTTGCTAATCAGATTTGTGTGCTTCTAATCTGCTTCACAAGTGGTGTTTTTGACAACTGGCAGACATAGCCTTCCATGAGTGCTACGTGCAAGACTGGGTTTAAACAATGGAAAAATTGTTCTAATCCAGTAGCCCTGTCAGGAAAAAGAGGTCAACCCTAGTCCCTCCTTTCTTTGTCTATGGTCACACCTCTGCCAACCTGATGGTTGCCTTGTAGCTCAGTCAGCAGAGCATGAGACTCTTAATCTTGGGGTTGTGCCCCACATTTGGCAAAAGATCCCTGCATTGCAGGGGGTTGGACTAGATGACCCTCTTGGTCCCAATTCTCTGATTCTATGGTTTTCTTCCTGCTTCATCTTAGCTGGACGTCCTGTGGTCCAGCCACACTGTCTTTCAACCAGCAGTGTTCAACCAGCATTCTTCTCCACCCCTTTCTGGCCCATTTAATACAGCTTTGACTGCCTTGTTTCAATAGTCCTCTCCTTTTGTTGGTCACTTTCTTCGTTAATTCCCTGTCTCTTTTCCTCTGCTTCTACCATCTGCTGTTCTTTTAGGTTTCTGTGACTGCTTCCACACTGGACATGTACTGCTTCCTTACTCATGCAAGATGGCATGAACAAAACATCTTCCTCTCACCTTTTCCCTGTTCCACTTCCTTTTTTATGAGCTTAGAAAATGCAACTTTTTCTCAACTCTTTTTGTAGCTACATATGTACATTCCATGGGCATTGGTGGGCTACTGTGCTGTTATTCTGGCCTATAGTGACCTGTATAGATTGTTCCACCCCTTTTCTAGATTGCTGTAGCTACTTTTTCTCTCTCTGGTTTGTTTCTCCTCTCTAGGAATTAGTTCTATCAGTTTGACCTTTCTCTTTCCAAAAAGTGTTGCACTCTTTCTCCCACTCCTTCTTACATTGCAGCGACATGATAAGGAGTACCGTGAAGGAGGAGGTAGTCTTCCCTCCCCCCTGGTCCTAATGACCTCCCTCTCAGTAACTGGAGTTGGGAAAAGAGGACTCAGAACCTGGCTGCAGAACAAAGTGTTAGGGTCTGCCTTCAAGAAGTGTGGAGGCTGAGTTGCTCTTCAACTTTCAGCTGAAAGCAGAACCAAAATGATGAGGGATTGCTAAATCATCCATACCTGGAAGCACCTTTTATGTCTGTTCATTGCAGACTCTTTCCCGTTCTTTTGGCTACCTGAGCCTCTTGTTCCTTAGCTTCATCATCTCCTGAGACCTCTTCTTGCTCATCTTGTCTACCTTGACAAGATAGCTCTTAGGGTTAGCACACAGTTTTAGTTCTAGACAACCTGATTTCTCATTTCTGAGGAGAAACTATCTGAACATCCCCTGTTGCCTATTTTGTGTTCTCAGCACTTTCCTTGTTGCAGTTGTGTCTGTGGATAAAGGTCTCTCCATTCTCCTGCATATCTAATCATGCCACCAATGTCATTTGTAGCTATTTGTGACACCTTCAAACTGCGTACTGGATTATAGACTGTAATCTAGTGATCTAGCACAATGCTGTGTCTATTCCATAAAAAGGAAAAATGTTATGGATAAACTAGGTTTAACCTCCTTAGAATGTTTTATCCTTTCCGCTATGCATGCAAGAGGTGGTCATTCTAATGATCTTTAGAGATTGTATGTCTTTAACTGTAGAGTAACTTGCCTCAGCTTTCCACTTTAATAACTTTTATTTTCACTTTTTCTCCTGGGATTGCAAATAGCAAGCATACATTTCTGAGACTGTAAATATTTTCCTAACCATGGATGGGAAATATTTTCAAAGCAAATTCAAAGCTTGGAATAGAATCTCGAGAGCTAGATATTATTCAAGGTTATCTTTAGAACTAGTGCTGAATGTTACTAGAAGAAGAAGGGGGGGGGGAGCAGAGCCAGGTCCTGAGGATGTCAGCCTGGAAAAGTACGATTGTGTTTCATTTCAAGCACACAAATTGTTTGCATTTTGTGTAATTACTTAATTTGCTTAGTATCGCTGCATCCAAGTGAGGATGGCAAATGCAGAACCAACATAATTAATTTTCTCCCTCCCTATTTCTAGGCTTCCATCTTGGTACCAGAACAACAGCCATCAGTTCAAAAGCAGGATTTTGTTCAAGGGTGAGTCTGCTCCAAGGTTAATTTTTTTGGCCTGGTGGAAGGCAGGAATGCTAAGTGCATGGAGATCAAAACTAGTGAACATCTCCATTTTCTATACAGGGAAGACAAGCTCAAGGCTTGCAGAGGGGTGGGAAGGGGGGAGTTCACTTCAACCAGAAGAAAGCTGGCAGAGTTGTGGTAGGAAGAATTTGAAGCATATGTACACAAAGATAGGAACTCTCATCATTCTCTACCTGCTAAGAACTTCAGTTAAGTTTTGGGAAGTAAATACTTAGGATAACTATTAGGAATTTTCTGATCAAAGCAGTAGCGTGCTAGAAAGTTAATTTATGGATTTCACTGGAAGACTTTAGGTTTGGGATTCCCAGCAATTGCTAGTCCTCAATGCCAGCGCCAAACCTTTTGCCAAATGAGATGTGAACTAAATGGCACCTTCCCTAGCCCCACCTCACAGACTAAGGTCACCAGTTGAAAAGCTGTTGCTACATCCATCTCTCCCTCCTCCCCAGTCATGTTACCAGCCGCTTGCTGCAGGGTCCAGCCCTGTGCCTTATTACCCTAAGGTAAGGACTAGTCCTGGTCTCCCCATAACCCCCCTTCTGTACATCTGCAAAGGTGCCATCTATCCATTAGCTTGCTCTGCATGCCACCCCAAGCACCACTAAGACAAAGTAAAGAGAACAATAGTAAGAAAATGTTTGTGAAGTGCTTTTCCTGAGTGTTTGCAGTACTTTAGAAGACACTTCGTACACAACTGTAAAGTTGTGTGGGAGCCAGTTCGCCATGGCTTCCCTACTTCCATTTTGTTGCAGTAACCTTGAGTGCAGTAATCTGGGCCTTTCTCACCTGATCATTGCCTAGAGGACAGCGGATGGAAGGGCGGGCATTGTTGGTCCCATCTATGTGGCACTGGGATGTTGAACATGACCACAGTGGCCTAGAAAGAAGTCAGGGAAATCCCGCTGCCCCACAGATAGGGAAATGTGTACAATAGGGGGACCATCAACAGCCCTGTAAGCTAAGCTAATATTCTCCCCATTACAGATGCAGTGTGTCTGTCTCTCTCTGTGTAGCTGAGACTGGGAGAAATGTGGTTTGTCTAAGGCACCCATTTGAATTTCACCCATGTGAATTTAAGTGTTTAGCCATCAATGGTAGTGTGACAAAATAAATGCATATACCATAGACAGCAATGTCTGCCTATGGTACCTAGGCACCTTCAACTCACTTAAAAAGGAGTGTTTGTCGCCAGCCCTACTTTGATCTACAGTATTTCCCTATTCAAATATTGAATAGGTTTGCTGCTGTGAGGTAATGCAAGCCCTCATTTGGGCTAGTTGATAAAAGGAAAACAAAGATTTACTTAAATTAATGTTCAGAAGTTACAGAGAGCAAGGCTTCCCCTCAGAAGTGTCTCGGTGTGCTCCTTCTAAGAGTGCTCACCTCTTTTCCTATCTTTTAAGACCGATTCCTGATGTAGCCATTCAGAAGGAAGGTGCCAATGGATGTGACCTTCCAAGTGGAAATGGCAAACAAGACAAAAGCAAGCAACGGAGAGCTTCATGTGCCCGAACAGAGAAGGGAACCAAATTTCAGCTCACTGTGCTGCAGGTGTGTATGTTTTAACAATCATGCATAGCTTCAGAATAGAATTCAATAGAATAATATCTGTCTGGAAAATATATTTGAGGTTGTTTACCTGGGCTCTCCTACCACCGTTGTATAAATTCCCATTTGCAAGCAATGCTTTAATGACTATAAATTCTGCAACTATATGTGGAATTCAATTGGAGTATGTGTCCAGAGAATGAGATCAACTAATGCAATGAGACTTTTCTCATTGCCCTTGGGCTCCAGATAATCATTTGTTTATCTGGTTAATATATGTTAAGAAGAAGCCCTTTGGCCCAGTCAATTCTTATATTCACAGATCATATTTCAGGGGGCACCTCAATATGGGGAAACAGAATAGCAAGTTGTTCTTTTAACACCATCTTTGAGCACTTTTATGACTTCTATAATCTCAGATTTGCCTAAAATCAGTCTTTGTGGATGGTAAATTGTGGGATGAATTTTGAGACTTGCAAAATGGACTGATTAAAACAATTGATTTATCCAATGTTGTACACAATTAATGTTTCTACCCTGGTTTGTGTGTCCGGTGTCAGAGATAGCAGATGACTTCACAGTTTTTTGTGTATCTTTTTAGCTTAAGTTTATTCTTGCAGCTTCACAAGATCAGAAAGGAATGGGTTCAGGTCAGTTGCTTTTAAAACAATATAATGTGTGAACAGGATCTAGAATCCATTCCAAATGTTATTGAAGGCAAGTATTTGGAATCAGGTCATAAATGGAGGGGAAAATTTGAATATAGTCTTTGGGTGAAGAAGTATATTTTCAAGCCTCCAGAAAATGCTTATAAAGTCTTTTGATGGAATATTTGAAACTGAGGTCACTGAATCCCAGAGATCATCAAGTGCTGGCATTTTCAACAGATGCCAGATTCTACAGAAATGAATCCTATCTATATTCATTATCATACTATAGAACAACGTATAATGTGTACATAATTATCTATTTAAAACAACAACAAAGATAATAGGTAGTGTTAAACCTTTTTAGTTATTGGTGCTTTGCCACTTCAGCCTTTGGACAAGTGCTGTCATTTTACAGGATTGGTGTCACACCAGTCAGGTAGAGGTGATCTTTGTTTGCTAAGAATTGGAGAAGAGGCAGGTTCTGACTCTATCTAATTACCCAATCCCCCCCCTTCAATCAGGTGTCAACATCGGGGGACAACACGGTGGAGTGCCAGCTTGAGACTCATAACAACAAGATGGTCACATTTAAATTTGATGTTGATGGCGATGCTCCGGAAGACATTGCTGACTACATGGCAAGTTTCATAGAGCCTGCTTTCCACCAGAGATTTCTTGTTCAAATGCTTGGGTTGCTCAGGACAATGTGCAATAGCCTTGTGTCTTGTTCATAGCATTTCTCAAGATATGGAAACCCCTGAGGTCTAACCTTAGTCTTCCACTTGACATGCCCTTGACTTGCACAGATTATTTTGAGAACTAACTTTGAGAGGCTTTGGGGCAAGATCCTAAAAATGGGGCTGCTGAAGGAATCAATGAAAACTGGGCTTGGAGGTTTGACTAAACTCAGCCTCCCAGGCACTGTCACCTTTGGAAACTTCGCATGTAAGGACTTCAAGACAAATGTTTTTAAAATCCTTAAACCATTTGTACTAACTTTCTAGATTATTATTTCAGGTTTGCTGCAGACTCCTGCAGGACCATCTGTTGTTCCTTGGGTTAATAAGATTCAAAATGGTGTTTTAGCCCTAAACATTAGAAACTTGGGGGGGGGGAGTGCAGGTTGGATAAATTCATTTAATTCAATGGAAGAAGGTCTTGCCTCCTTATAGAAACTCCCTCCCCTTTTCCTATTTCCTTCATTGCACAAGTTGTGTTTTTATATCTCGTTTTTAATTTTATCTATTTCATTCACTTCTGAATTTTTTACTTTTATTTGACTTTATCATCAAAAGCTCCTTGTATTAAACTTATATTATTTTGTTGTTAATGTTTATTTTTCTCTCGTGTGTATTGTCTGCTTTTGTTGTTCAGTAAAATTTATTTTTTTAAAAAATAAGCGGCCGGAGACTTTGACAATAGTACTCATTTCTTCTTTAGACATAAAATTTGCTGCCTGATCCTATACATCCTTTAACTGGGGTGGGAGGTTTGTATAGCCCCGCTCAAGGTGTTGTGGATTACAAATCCCATCAACCCTGATCCTTTATCACTGGCCATGCAGGCTGGGTCTGATGGGGTTGTGGCTTCCATCTCTCATCAGTTCGAGCGCATAGCCAGTGATCAAGAATACTGGGAGCTGTAAACCAACAGCATATGAAGGGTCACAGATTCCACATCCCTGGTGTAGGGGGAGTCATTTCCAGGTACGTATGATAGGATTAAAGCCTTAGATTAATACTACAGAAAATACTGAATGGAGGACATTGATCTCCTATGAGGATGTGGCACAGGGGCTTGTAGTTTCAAGCTGGTTTAACACGTGATGCAGGAGCACACCTGGAACTATGTAGGTGTGGATTTGATCATTCCTTGGATGGAGACCCCATGTAAGAATGGGGTGTTTGTTGAAGACTTGGATCCCCCTGCTTACGTACAGTCATGATTTCTAGTACTATGCAGGGGTGTGGAGTGAGATGGCAGGGATTTTTGCAGATGGCAGGCATCACTCAGGTAATGGATTCCATTGGATGCACTGAGGCTAAACCCCACCCAGGGAGCCATTGGGTGTTTCTGGGGGTGAGGCCAGGACCTGTGAGCAGATTTTGAGGGAAACTTTCTTCCTGCGGTTGGCTTCTGGATTATAATTAGGTCTGGCCCCTGATTTTGGCATTTTGCAAAATAATATGTTTAGAAAAAGGAATACTTAAGTATAGCAATACCATTTTAGAATGAGTATGTTCCTTCCCTATTACTGGGGAAACTTGAGATGGCTTCTTGCTACATAGACACTGGCACAATTTCAATTGTTTTGGCTATATATGAGTTTTCCTTCAGCCAAACAATATTATTCTTTTGGAAAGCTAAGATTTCTTTGATTGTATAAAATGTGATAGAAGATGCATTTACATCTACTGCCCTGTTTTTTCTTTCCCATGTTAGGTTGAAGATGACTTTGTGTTGGAAAATGAGAAAGAGAAATTTGTTGATGAACTGAAGGCTATTGTTTGCCAAGCCCAGGACATCATCCGCAGTCTTCCGGTTGAAGAGCGAACTACTGGCACAGAGTCTACGCCTTCTGATCTTACCCAAGTAAGTTATGTTTGTTTAGTGATACCACTTTTCTGGGAAAGTGTGTGCTTGTATTGGGAAATTCCCTTTTTATATTTATCTATTCATTTTTAATTCAGACAGGATCTTCTGAACAAGTTCAGATAAACCCAGCATCTACTCAAACTGGCAGTAAGTAACTATTTTAAAACATTTAACATTGAAGGTCAAACAAAAAAACAAAACAAAACCACCCTCCTTAAAGGTGAAAGTGATGAAAATAGTGGCTATTTTGGCAGGAACTAAAGCAGATTTGTTCCTTGTCAGTTAGGCTGCCTTTTGTCTCTCACATCTTCTCTTATGGTAGTTCACGTCTTAGGTGGAGTCATCTTGGCACATATAATTGATTCTCTGCAATGGTCCTGATAACTGCATGGGAAGATTCTAAAGATTTTGAGTGACATTATTCAAGGCTGAAATAAGACATTTAGAAATCTTCTATCAATTAAGCAGTATATACATTTAAAATAAATAAATAAATAAATAAACAAGTTCTTAATGAGTATAGCCAAATTGGTATCAATTCTGGGGGTGGTTTGATGTAGCTGAGCAAAGAAAAAGGTCTGGATTTTACCTTTAGGAAACTAGAATCCAAATTCCTTCATTGTGTTTGGTAGTGACTCTTTACATTATCCTAAAGCAGGTGAAGTTACAAGCCAGCTTCCATACTTATAGAAGGATAGCCAATTAGGTGCCCTCCAGATGCCATTGAACTACATGGCCAAGTTGCCTGGGGCTGATGGGACGGGAGTAGGATCATAACTAGAGGGCATCATGCTGTCTACCCCTAACTTACAGTTGGTGATGTGGTTTGAAGTGTCTGGAAATCTAGCCAGTTCAAAATTTCCTTTTTGAGGTTGACTACAAAAATACCCCTATGTTTATGTAGCAAATATCACGTGTGGTCTCATCAGTTGTGAAATGTGGCGTGCACATTTAAATGGCTGAGTTTTCATTTAAGAAATGCAGAAGCAATGGTTGAAAGAGGGAAAGATGCTCTCTCTTGTGTATGGGGTTTTTCGTAGTGGAAAGTGAAATGCACACAGTCAACTGTGTTCCTTTATGTGATACGAAGGCAGTTACTTACCATGATGGACTACTTTTCAAGCACATCAGAAGAGTCCAACATTTTACTTGGCTACTCTTTGTTCCATTAACACTGAATGATCTCTTTTTCTCTGATTCTGGTATGACCTTTGTATCAACAGAACAATGCCAGTGGTATGTTTGTTTTTTACCCACAAGTTGAGCATCTGTCTGCTCTTGATTTGTTATTTCTTCCTGCTCCAATGCACATATATTTTTGTGTCCCTGGAGGACTGGAACACTTTGGCCAGGATCCAACAAACCATAGTTCCGTGCAATTAAGGGGAACTTTGGGTGTGTTTCTGAAAGAGGAGTCTTCCTTACCACATGTCAGAGCAATTCTGAAACTGAGGAGAACCTTTCAAAAGCAGACTGTGATATAGTATAGGGATTAGCTGTTCAAAGATATGTGTATATATATATTTAAATCAAGCATGTTTTGACCCTGGGTAAGCCTGAAGCTATTGTGCTGAACACATTGATAAATGTTTATTCGGACTACTAATAAGAGGTACATATTACAGTTACTTGTTTGTTAAATTTGTATCCCACCAAATGGTGTTCAAGGCAGCAAACGGTGCTCAAGCGATAAATGTAGATACTGTTCCCAATGGCAGAGTGTTACAGGTGTTTGTCAAATACCAGCAAGTGTTCTTAATACAGTATGATATAAGCAGTGTGAGCACTATGATAAAAATGAGATGTACAATGCCACCCAGGTCCAAATTAGAGAGTCCTCTCTTCTTGAGCCAGAAGGAAATACTGGATTAAAAGTACATCTACTGAAACTGGATAATGGCCCTATTATTTTATGGATAATTTTTGAATCATATGTTTTTGTTAAATGATTTGAGCTTCTTAACTTGCAGCCTAGAGTCACGGGCTGGTTTCTGGTAATTTGGTGGGACTGTTTGTGAGAAATAGTAGTGTAACAGAATATTCCTGTTGTCGTCTGAGCAATGTGACATGGGGAAACCTGCAACAAGTGCACCAACGCATGCCTGATCCTGACTTTCTTTATTTATTGCATTTACTGTATTTTTCCAAGTATAAGAATAGGTTTTTCCCCCTAAAAAATAATGTCAAAAATTAGGGGGGGGGGTTTATACACAGGGCCATCTCCCCTCATTTTCTTAAATCTGAGTCCCCCAAAATAGGGGGAGTCTTATACATGGGGGTGTCTTATAGACGGAAAAATATGGTATATCCCACCTTTTCTCCAGGGAGCTCAACATGGCATACATGGCTCTCCCCCTCCTCATTTAACCCCCTGTGAGGTAGGTTAGGCTGAGAGGCAGTGACTGGCCCAAGGCCACCCAGTGATCTTCATGGCCATGTGGGGATTTGAGGCCTGGTCTCTCAGGCCCTAGTCTGACATTCTAACCACCACACTGGCTTTAGTAAAGACAGGGGTGGGAAAGGAGTCACATGCATGGCACAGTGCAGACTCTAAAGCAGAGCTTTCCAAACTGTGTGTCATGACATGTTAGTGTGTCGGCTGCAGTGTGTCGCACAAATGCTCCCTACGCTCCTTCCAGGGCTGCAAAGGGGTTAGTTTAACTTCTGGTTTGCTAGTAAAACTGAATTACTGTGTTGCGAAATCGTGCATGTAAAAAAAAAAGTGTCACCAACATGAAAAGTTTGGAAAGCTCTAGTAGTCCCTATAAATCAAAGGGCAAAGCAGCAGAACTCAGGCAAAGCCAAGGAAGGATGGCTTCACCAGCAGCATTCATTTTTTTCTCCAAGGAAACTGGAGAAAGTCAGATCACATGGCTTCATGGCAACAATCCCACTCAATTGAGTTTATTCCGCCTTAAGTCTATTAGAATTGCAGCCTTGGTGCCTTAAGGCCAATTCCAGAATCCTGACTGCTGGGCCTTGTTGTTCCTAAGGCTTCTGCTCACAGCAGCAGTGATGTTCTCATAGTCCTATTTGAGCACATCTTGATTTTGTTTTCTTTGTTATGCACATGGAAGATGGTAGAAGAATGATCATCTCCTGTACTTCTTTCTTTCCTCACAGGTGAATCCGCTCCTCAGTCATCCCCTGTTGGCCGCTGGAGATTTTGCATCAATCAAACAATAAGGAACAGAGAAACCCAGACACCTTGCACTCTTCTACAGTCAACTACAGCTGCCCCGGGGTGTCAGATAACAGGTGAACATGTGATGCGGTAGAAAGCCTGACTCAATTTTGACTTGTTTGTGGTAAAGTGTAGCATCCGTACAGTTTTGGAACTGTAGCCAGCACTGAGTTCAGGCTTTGTGTCTCAAGTAAGAATGGCTCAGAGTTTCAGAGTGGAAGTTTCCAGGTTTAAGTCTTTAATGCTGCTGAAGATCAGAAATCTCTTTGTGGGGAAGAATTCCCTCCCCTTCAACATTTTCCTCATGAAGGCAAGAAGTCATTCTCTATCCCGTGGCATAGCAACTCCTGTCTAGCACAGAAAGCATGTTCATAGAATAATAGAGTCACAGAATGGCAGAGTTGGAAGGGACCAAAAATACCAGTTGCTGGGGAACACAAGAGTAAAAGTGCTGTTGCACTCATGTTCTACTTGTGGATTTCCCATCGGCATTTCATTAGCTACTGTGAGAACAAGATGCTGGAACAGGATGCCTTTGGTCCTGATCCAGTAGGGTTGTTCTTATGTGTAACATATGACAAACTTCCTTACGGCATCCGATGCTCCTGACTCCTCCCCAGTTGATTCCCTGCCTTCACCCAGCATAGAGCATTGCTTCATTGTTCCCTTCTCATAATCTCAACTCCATACCTTTATACTTTGTGCTCATCCCAAACAGATGTTCCTTGTTCCTGTGCTACACACTTCCTCCTCCTCCTCCTCCTCCTCCTCCTCCTTTTAAAAAAATCTTTATCAATCTCTTTTTCTTGACTTTCCCTTCATCCTTTATGGCTCCTTCAGGTGGGCAGAAAGCCAACAAGAAAGAAAGAAAAAAAATGCAACATATTAGGCTAGTTAAGGAAGCAAAAATTAAAAAGAAGCCCACTGCAGCTACTATGGAGCCTCCCACTGAGACCTTTATTAGCAAGAGCTAAATCACCTGTAGATTTGCAACTCTCACCTCCTGAGCCAGCTCAGCCGACATCCCAGGCAGCATTTGTCTCCTTGGAGACCAGATCAGTCTCCAAAGAAGTACCCTTTCCATCCGCTTTGTAAAAAAAATAAATAATTAGTTGAAATGAACACCAAGCCAACCAAACAAAAAGCCACCAGACTAGCTCAGAGGATTGTATACTGTTTCCCCTCTGGCAATGGAACAGTTAAAAGTCCCAGTTGTGGTTGCTGCAGTGGAAGTCCTTTTATTGGACTCAATCCCTCCTAGGCACAATGACACATTTTCCTGAGAAAGAAGTGGAAAGAAGGCAGACCACATTTCTTTTAAAAGTCCCATGAGGCTCCTGTCCTGGCTGCTGTCTTTGCCTCTTTAAATGCTGCTATAGCTACGGTTCTTTGGCTGGAGGATATACTGCAAAATAAGGATCGGGACAACAATACCCATCAGAGGGTATTGGTCAGACTTACCACGGCATCAGCATTCACTCCCAATGTCAACCTAGGTGCTGTTTAGCCTTCTTCAAGGATCATTGTAGCATTCACAGTAGCTAGAAGGTCTTGAACTTCCTGGTCAAATCAGTGAGCAGCCCACTTCAGAGGGACTTGTCTATTTAGTGAAGAGCTGCTCAAAGTGCACCTTGTAGATAAAAAAGAGACCCTTGGCACACATATGAAAAGGAAGCCACCTTACTCTTTTCAGCCCACTAGGACCTCCTTTGACCAAGGCTGTATAGAATTCCTAAGCTAGTGTAGTCTAGTTCCCATTTCTCCACTAGACCTCACAGTTCCTCCATCAGACAGCCCTGGCACCAGCTACAAAAAACAAGACAACAGTTCTGGTGGTTAGGAGGCCTTGGCTACAAATAGCTCGGTTCTCAACTTCTGTCAGTGTAAGGACTTTTGACTGCACAATGAAACTTCTCTCCCTGCATGCCCTGAACCTCCTAAATCTGTTACTGGGTTTCTTTCAATCCCCTGGAGCTGATTTGGGAAGAGCGCAGGGTACACACAGGGAGAGAAGAGTAGGTAAAGCTAGGTACAAGTGCGCTGACATGCTGGTGGATTTTTCAGTAGATCCCATCATATCAGTAGTAGCACACCTCCTGCTTCAGGGCTTACATATATAGCCTTGTTGTTGTTTAGTCATTTAGTCGTGTCCAACTCTTCGTGACCCCCTGGACCAGAGCACGCCAGGCACTCCTGTCCTCCACTGCCTCCCGCAGTTTGATCAAACTCATGCTGGTAGCTTCAAGAACACCATCCAACCATCTCATCCTCTGTCATCCCCTTCTCCTTGTGCCCTCCATCTTTCCCAACATCAGGGTCTTTTCCAGGGAGTCTTCTCTTCTCATGAGGTGGCCAAAGTACTGGAGCCTCAGCTTCACGATCTGTCCTTCCAGTGAGCACTCAGGGCTGATTTCCTTAAGAATGGATACGTTTGATCTTCTTGCAGTCCATGGGACTCTCAAGAGTCTCCTCCAGCACCATAATTCAAAAGCATCAATTCTTTGGCGATCAGCCTTCTTTATGGTCCAGTTCTCACTTCCATACATCACCACTGGGAAAACCATAGCTTTAACTATACGGGCCTTTGTTGGCAAGGTGATGTCTCTACTTTTTAAGATGCTGTCTAGGTTTGTCATTGCTTTTCTCCCAAAAAGCAGGCGTCTTTTAATTTCGTGACTGCTGTCACCATCTGCAGTGATCATGGAGCCCAAGAAAGTAAAATCTCTTACTGCCTCCATTTCTTCCCCTTCTATTTGCCAGGAGGTGATGGGACCAGTGGCCATGATCTTCGTTTTTTTGATGTTGAGCTTCAGACCATATTTTGCGCTCTCCTCTTTCACCCTCAGTAAAAGGTTCTTTAATTCCTCCTCACTTTCTGCCATCAAGGTTGTGTCATCTGCATATCTGAAGTTGTTGATATTTCTTCCGGCAATCTTAATTCCGGCTTGGGATTCATCCAGTCCAGCCTTTCGCATGATGAATTCTGCATATAAGTTAAATAAGCAGGGAGACAATATACAGCCTTGTCGTACTCCTTTCCCAATTTTGAACCAATCAGTTGTTCCATATCCAGTTCTAACTGTAGCTTCTTGTCCCACATAGAGATTTCTCAGGAGACAGATGAGGTGATCAGGCACTCTCATTTCTTTAAGAACTTGCCATAGTTTGCTGTGGTTGACGCAGTCAAAGGCTTTTGCATAGTCAATGAAGCAGAAGTAGATGTCTTTCTGGAACTCTCTAGCTTTCTCCATAATCCAGCGCATGTTTGCAGTTTGGTCTCTGGTTCCTCTGCCTCTTCTATATCCAGCTTGCAATTCTGGGAGTTCTCGGTCCACATACTGCTTGAGCCTTCCTTGTAGAATTTTAAGCATAACCTTGCTAGCGTGTGAAATGAGTGCAATTGTGGGGTAGTTGGAGCATTCTTTGGCGCTGCCTTTCTTTGGGATTGGGATGTAGACTGATCTTCTCCAATCCTTTGGCCACTGCTGAGTTTTCCAAACTTACTGGCATATTGAGTGTAGCACCTTAACAGCATCATCTTTTACAATTTTAAATAGTTCAGCTGGAATACCATTACTTCCACTGGCCTTGTTATTTGCAGTGCTTTCTAAGGCCCATTTGACTTCACTCTCCAGGATGTCTGGCTCAAGGTCAGCAACCACACTACCTGGGGTGTACCTGGTATAATTCCTCTGTGTATTCTTGCCACCTCTTCTTGATGTCTTCTGCTTCTGTTAGGTCCTTACCACTTTTGTCCTTTATTATGGTAATCTTTGTACGAAATGTTCCTTTCATATTTCCGATTTTCTTGAACAGATCTCTGGTTCTTCCCATTCTGTTGTTTTCCTCTATTTCTTTGCATTGCTCGTTTAAGAAGGCCTTCTTGTCTCTCCTTGCTATTCTTTAGAAATCTGCATTCAATTTCCTGTATCTTTCACTATCTCCCTCGCATTTGCTTGCCTTCTCTCCCCCGCTATTTGTAAGGCCTCGTTGGACAGCCACTTTGCTTTCTTGCATTTCTTTTTCATTGGGATGGTTTTAGTTGCTGCCTCCTGTATAATGTTGCGAGCCTCCACCCATAGTTCTTCAGGCACTCTGTCCACCAAATCTAAATCCTTAAACCTGTTCCTCACTTCCACTGTGTATTCATAAGGGATTTGGTTTAGATTGTATCTTACCGGCCCAGTGGTTTTTCCTACTTTCTTCAGTTTAAGCTTGAATTTTGCTATAAGAAGCTGATGATCTGAGCCACAGTCAGCTCCAGGTCTTGTTTTTGCTGACTGTATAGAGCTTCTCTATCTTTGGCTGCAGAGAATATAATCAATCTGATTTCGATGTTGCCCATCTGGTGATATCCATGTGTAGAGTCGTCTCTTGTGTTGTTGGAAAAGTGTGTTTGTGATGACCAGCTTGTTCTCTTGACAGAACTCTATTAGCCTTTGCCCTGCTCTGTTTAGATCTCCAAGGCCAAACTTGCCAGTTGTTCCTTTTATCTCTTGATTCCCTACTTTAGCATTCCAATCCCCTATAATGAGAAGAACATCCTTCTTTGGTGTCACTTCTATAAGGTCTTGTAAGTCTTCATAGAATCGGTCAATTTCAGTTTCTTCAGCACCAGTAGTTGGTGCATAAACTTGGATTACTGTGATGTTAAAAGGTCTGCCTTGGATTCGTATCAAGATCATTCTATCATTTTTGAGATTGCATCCCAATACAGCTTTTGCCACTCTTTTGTTGACTATGAGGGCCACTCCATTTCTTTTACGGGTTTCTTGCCCACAGTAGTAGATATGATAGTCATCCAAACTGAATTCGCCCATTCCCGTCCATTTTAGTTCACTGATGCCCAGGATGTCAATATTTATTCTTGCCATCTCATTTTTGACCACATCCAACTTACCCAGGTTCATGGTTCTTACATTCCAGGTTCCTATGCAATATTTTTTCTTTACAGCATTGGACTTTCCTTTCGCTTCCATGCATATCTGCAACTGAGCGTCCATTCGGTTTTGGCCCAGCCGCTTCATCAGCTCCGGATCTACTTGTACTTGTACTCCGCTTTTCCCCAGTAGCATGTTGGACACCTTCTGACCTGAGGGGCTCATCTTCCAGCGTCATAACTTTTATATGCCTGTTGTCTTTGTCCATGGAGTTTTCTTGGCAGGGATACTGGAGTGGCTTGTCGGTTCCTCCTCCAGGTGGATCACATTTGGTCAAAACTCTCCACTATGACCTGTTCATCTTGGGTGCCCTGCTCGGCATAGTTCATAGCTTCTCTGAGTTATTCAAGCCCCTTCGCCACGGCAAGGCAGTGTTCCATGAAGGGGATATATAGCCTAGGGTTGCCATATTTCAAAAAGTGAACATCCAGACAAAAAGTTGTTGAGCTTCTTGGGGGTGGCCATCAGAGTTGTTGAGCTTTTCTTGCAAAACAGCAAAAATAATTGCCATTTTTTGAGCTATTTTGAACAATTATTTACGAAAATTGGCTAAAATGGCACTGCCGACATGGCTTGCCATTTGTCCGGATTTTCTGGGACATCTTGCCGGTTTCTGTCCAGACACTGCTTTCGCCCACAGTATTCTGGACATATGGCATCCCTAAGATAGCCTTTTCTCAGCTCTTCACCCCAAGACAGGGCTCATCTACACTTCCTAGTTACTCTAGCTGCAGCTCCATAGTTAAGCTCCCCAAAAGCCACCTGACCCGTCCAGAAGACTTTACTGCTTAGGGACACAGTGGAAAGGCTAATCTTCCTCCCAGCAATGACAGACCTCACTCCTGTCATCCAGCCTCTCTGGGAAGAACTTCAGAACCCTGGCAAACATCCACACAAGCACTGATTTCTCAGAGGCCTGTTTCTTCATGGCCACAGGAGCACACAAGTTCTCTTCCTTGAGTTGAAAGGCAGTCCTCCAGACCACCACATTTTTATCATTGTTATCCCAAAGTGTGTCCTTCCTAGTGGCCATAATCTTAGTCCATGAGGTTTCAGAGCTGGGAGCCCTGGCACATCTGTGCGACCTTTTCATGAGGGTAGAATAAATCTGTGCACAGCCTTCTTTCCAAAAACGAACTCTGCTTTCCAACGAACAGAACAACTGATCTTGCCCTTCTTTTGCCCCAGCCCCCCATCCCCTGTCACAGGCTTAGTCTTTACAGGGTTCTAAAGACTTGTCCCAGACTCACTCAAGCCTTCCATCAAACAGACTCCCCATTTGTATTCTTTAACCCCCAGGTCCCTAGGGGAAAAAGACTTCACCCACCATATTAGTGAGATGGCCTAAAGCCTCCATGGTCTTGACCTATCTGGCTCAGCACCTCCCTACATCACAAAAATGTCATGGCACACACTCCACAAGAGCAGCACCAGCAGCCGTGCTTCCCCCTTCAGTTGCTGATGGCATGTAAGTGGCCATGTGGGAGCCTCCTCCTCCTCCCTTTCCCTTTGCCTCCGTAGAGGTGACATTTGACAGCACGTTCCAGCATATTCTTCATCATCGTTACTCCCACTGGTTTATCTTAAATTCCCTCCCTAGAATCAGAGTAGCTTGAAAAGGTAAAGGTGAAGGAACCCTGACAGTTAAGTCCAGTCGCAGACGACTCTGGGGTTGCGGCTCTCATCTCGCTTTACTGGCCAAGGGAGCCGCCGTTTGTCTGCAGACAGTTTTTCCGGGTCATGTGGCCAGCATGACTTAAACCGCTTCTGGCGCAAGGGAACACTGAAACCAGAGCAGCGCATGGAAACGCCATTTACCTTCCCACCGGAGTGGGAAGCACATTTTTTGGCGTGCTTTTGAACTGCTAGGTTGGCAGGAGCTGGGACTAAACAATGGGAGCTCACCCCGTCGTGGGGATTCGAACTGCCGACCTTCTGATTGGTAAGCCCAAGAGGCTCAGTGGTTTGGACCACAGTGCCACCCGCGTCCCTCAGAGTAGCTTATGCATATCCCATTCCTATTGGATGCTTCTTCAGGTTGAGAAAGGAAAATGGAGCTCCTGTTGACCAGTGAGCTAAACAATTTCTCTTGGCACACACATTCATTTGCAGATACCTCTAATCTGTGCTGAGTCATCTCTTACTAGGAGGGACCTCTCTCTTCCTGTGTTTTGCCTTTTCCTTCTTTGACTTTGTCTCAAGCTTGGCCATGGGATGCAACTGGAGCAAGCATCATTTTAATAGATTATATATGATATGAATATAATTTTATTTCTTACGATGTTTGTTTTTTATTTTAATGATAGTTTTTTCTATGGTTTTAGCAAGTCTCGTTTTTATATGTAAGCCACCTTGAGTCCCATCAGGGAAAAGGTAGGGTAGTAATAATAATAATAATAATAATAATAATCAGCATTCAATGCAGCAACAAAGTTAGTCATGCGCTCCCTGCCTCATAGAAGGATGCATTGTTTACCCCAAACAAGAAAGAACCTTCACAGTAAGCACTGAAAAAGCACTATCCTTTTCTAACCAGAAATCAGGTTTCTTTCTTTTCTTTTTTAAAAATCTGTTTTTCAGGGCAAGTTCCCCCACAAAGCAGTATGTAAAGACAGTTGTATAAAACATAAAGGAATAATTTAAAATCTACATTACACTTCTAAAAAATAGCAGTAAAATATCACTAAAATAAAATGATATAGACTGAAATAAAAAAATACCTTTAAAGTTCCTTCAAAATCATTAATGAAAGACCCATGCATACTTCATGGGGGAGAGCAGTGCATGGATCAGATCAGGTTTAAACAGAGATAAGAAATAATGTGTGGAATGAAGTGTGCTCACAGTTATTGTGGTCATGGCTGATGATGCAGTTGTCTTCTTTTTTATTATTAAAAATTACAGTCTTACTGTGCCAGGTGAAGACTTTTTTAATTGACTGAGGGTTTTAGTTGCCCCCAATGTTTTTGTTTTGTCTTGATTGGTAATTTTATCTTGTGCTCACTTTTTTCCTGCTCCTTTCACAACTTTACTGTGTTTCTATATTTATGAAAAGTATTATGAGGCTTTTGTAAAAAGTGGCATAGGAGTGTTCAAGATGAATACAAAATTACAACAGTGACTGGCCCTCATAGGACACATACATCACCCTGAGCTTGTTTTATCTATATAATCATATACATTACACTCCTTTATAAAAATGCTATGTGAATTTATTTTATAATAGCCTAAAAGCTTGTTCTGCTGCAAATATGTTGGGCTTGTTTTTCTGAGCTGTTTCTGAAGCAGAGGTGGGAAACCTTTCAGATCAAGGCATTTCCTCGTGAGCAACCTTCCCGGTGCCATATGGTGGGTGTGGGCAAAGAGAGGAGGCAGGGAAGTGAGATGCGAAAGTGGGCAGAGCAACAGATGTGATTCTTACAGTAGACTGCATTCCAGCCAGGCAAAAAGCATAGGTTTCTGCACACATGTGTACACACCTCTCTCCTTCCAGGCAAGCAATAGGCATTATCACAATTCCAAGGACATAATCCAGCCAAGCAAAAGCATTCAAGGAAGGCACCATTGAGGTGGAAAGGGGTGTGACCTGTAGAGAGCCCCATGGGCTGAATAGGAGGGCCAAATTTGCCCCCTGGCATAAGTTACACACCCCTTCTCCAAAGCCAGCAACCTTGGTTTTTAAAGTCATAATTTTGAGAACTATCCCATCTTGAATTGCAAGTTTTAGAAGGGACACTCTCTGCAGTTAACAGGGGTTTTTTCCTTCTAAAGCAGGCTTCCTCAACCTTGGCCCTCCAGATGTTTTTGGCCTACAACTCCCATGATCCCTAGCTAGCAGGACCAGTGGTCAGGGATGATGGGAATTGTAGTCTCAAAACATCTGGAGGGCCGAGGTGTTCTAAAGGGCCATACTGCAACATAGCTTTCCCTAGGGTGTGAATTGTCAACAGTTCTATCTCTTTGTGTTTTCAGACCATATAAAGGAGAGTACCAAAGAAGATCACCCCCAGAATTGTCCACAGGCTGTGGAAAATCTCAGCAGCCAGCACAGAACGATCCCCTCTTCCAACTCAAATGAGCTAAGTGACAGTATGGTATCTGAACCCCAAACATCGGAAACTGAGCAGTCAGCAATTCCTCACCAAGTGGAAGGCAGCATGGATAAGCTGCTGTCTGCCACTGCTGGTGACAATTATGATGTTACTGCTTCCGATTCTTCTGCTTGGCCAGAGTCTTTAGAGGCAGAGACCCAGGCTGACGAAACTCACTTATCTTCATATACACCCCACCCAACATCTGGCATTGCGGAGCAAAGTATGCCCACTGAGGCCTTTGTGCCCAGACCAACCACCTGCCACATCCCGACCACTGAGGAAGCAGATAACACGATGAGCACAGAACAGGCCAGTGCTTTGGCTCAGACCCCTGGACAAGAAGGCACCCCCTTCGCATCCAATCTGGAGTCAGACAGTGAGGGCCCCCCTAAGATGGACTTTGTCGACAACAACATCAAAACTCTGGATGAGAAGCTGCGGACGCTTCTGTATCAGGAACACAGCTTGTCGGGCACTTCCCCTGAGAGCCAGAAAGACACACAAAGTGCCCTGGAGTCTCCATTTTCCTCGTCTGCTGAAGAAACTCTTCCTGGCCCAGTTCTTGATGCACCAGACTCCCCCCAAGAGACCCAGCAAAGCCCCACCAAGCTTTCAGACCCCCAGGCTATGCTGATCCCATCTGCAAGTCATCCAGACAGTTTGCCAGTGCTGAGGAGGGAGCCCAGTGCTATCACCTCTGCTCCCAGTGATCTCTGTACGCATGTGAGTACTGACAGGGAGATTGGCTGGGGTTGAAATCTTTTCTTCCTGCAACAATAAATCTATAGCTATGCTAGATGGCTGTACAAACCCATTTGCTAGCTTAATGGGTGCTGGCAAGTGAGAGGTAAGTTTCCTTTTCAGGCATACTATCCCAACATTTTGTCCTGGATCAGTTTTATTAGAGTGCTTGATGAATATCTGGTATCTGGGAGTTACCAGTGCTGGGAGAGGCACAGGGTGGGAGTTAGATGATATTTTTACAGCAACAGTTTGCCTATATTAATACAGAACTGAACTTTACTGGGCCCTACTTGGGCTAAGAATTGGAAATGTCCTATTTGGAGAAAGGCATTGTAAAATTGTTGAGCAGTTACATATAACCTCCTAACCTGTCATTGGCTAGTTTAACCTGACAAATTGATCTTTTTTAAAAATAGGCACTTCATTGAGCTTGGAGATTTGAATGTGCAACCCTCAGCAAGAAAGCAATCTCTAAAACAGAGATAGCTAACCAGAAGCCCTGCAGATGTTGTTAGACTCCCAGCTCCCACCAACTCCAGCCAGGATGGCCAGTGGTCCAGATGATGGGCATTGGTAGTCCAACAATACGTTGGCTACCCCTGCTCTAAAATATTTAAGGTTCGACTTGTATAGTGCAAGACTCCCCCTTGCCATTATTCAGACACCACTTTCTTCTGTCCCTTCCCCACCCACTTCTTTTGTTCAGGAGATGTCCCCGGAGGCTTCATTTCCTGAGAACCCTGTGGCCTGTCCTGCTTCAGCATCAAGTGGTGGAGCTGTGCACCTGCATGCAGGAGGTGGATATTTTGGCCTAAGCTTTACTTGCCCTAGTCTCAAAAACCCTATTAGCAAGAAATCCTGGACTCGCAAATTAAAAAGCTGGGCATACAGGCTACGGCAGACCAGCTTTTTCAAGAAATCAAAA
Organism: Podarcis vaucheri; assembly: GCF_965113315.1. NCBI lineage: Eukaryota > Metazoa > Chordata > Lepidosauria > Squamata > Lacertidae > Podarcis > Podarcis vaucheri. Next base: position 5,251,668 of record NC_138755.1, read on the forward strand.
GTCCGGCAAGGTAGTGTGCTTACAGTCAGGGATCTAGACTAGGTAACATCTGTTTTGATTTATTTAAGTATGGTTGTTTTATTTTCTCTCTCCCCCCTTTTTTAGCATTTCCTGCCTCTTCCATTTATACATTTTTGCTCCTTTACTCATTTGTGTAACATTTCACCCACCACCACTTTGTTTTCCAGTTTGATTAACCAGTTTCTTCATTCCACATAGAAGTGTAGGTCTTTAGATACAAAAAATAAAATAAAAAGCCTACATGTATAATAGAATCATTCTTTTTATAATGCAATGTTGCATTTTAGTATTATCAGGGTCCCAGCTTTGCCTGACTGTGTTCTTTTTCTTTGTGTTCATTTTCGACAAAAATAAAATAAATTACACAACAGAGGAGATGACTGGTGATGTTGCTCCTGATTGGATTTCTCTCTCTGAGCATGCAACAGTGCAGAATAAAGCACCCGGTCAATCTGTGGCTGGATCATTCCAGCGAGGCCGATTTCAGGTGCGTATAATGTAATCCACAAAACCATGTAAATCCAAATATGCATGCAATGATTGTCTTACTTCCGCTGTTTGTTTTCATTACTACCTTGCTTTGCTCAAAAGAGCTCAAGGGTGGGGGACTATCTTCAGGCTAATGGCCACATTCCCATCTGGACAACCTTCTGGGAGAGTGTGTGACAGTGACAGAGGCAAAATGAAGGCAAAATTTACCATTGCCCCACCAACTCTTTTGATATGTTGACTATTAGGCATACCTCCTGGAGCAGGTTTTGCTGGCATTTCCCCATATTTGGATTTTTATTTTATTTTTTGCAGCTGGTGTAGGTTTGAGCCATCTTATTTTAACTAGATAAAGCATTTGATTTAATCTGAAGTTTGAACTACGGCTTTGTTGGAGATTTGCATTCTGGCTGTGACTTGTTCATTGCATTAAAGCAGTAAAGGGCTTGGATAATTGGTCTAAAGTTATGATGCGCCAATTATGAGTTATATAATGCATGTTCAGTCCACTATTTCATTTATTGTGAAAATCACAATTTCAGCTTTTGCCAAGTTTATCTATAGTTCGCATTTATGAAACAAATCTTTGTCACAGCTTCATATTGTGACTCAACTCATACTCTTGGAGGTATAAAACTTCAGGGAATGGGAGGTATCAAATTGGAGCCACCTAGTGGCAAGAAACAAATACTAGAATAAGGATAGAGAATTTTTACTGAACTTTCCAGGGACATAGTTGGTCGCTGCTCAGAGCTAATCTTTTGCTGTAAACCCTCCAGATGTGAGAGCTTTTAAAGGACTGTGAGCTGACTCTTCTGAAAGGAAGAGGCTGGTACTATTGCAAGCTTTCCTAATCTGATTCATGAAGAGTAAAGAAGCTGTTGTCATCTTAGTTTTTATCACTGCTTTGAGCTGAGCTAAGTGAGCTAAAATCCCTACTTGACATGGGTCTTTCTTTCCATCTACTCTTGTTCAGTTTGCTGAGTGGATATGAGAAACATCTCCCCACCCACAAACCCACACATCAGTCAGAGCATCACTGTGGAGCAAGCCATGTATTTTACAAAGAACAATGTTTTCCATTGAAGGTCACCCCATAAACAGAGTGCACAGGCTATTTGACAAAGCAGCCAGTTTTTCATGCTGTTCTTTCTTTCTTTTTTCTTTTTTGTAATTGGATTAAATACTTTTATTTTTACTACATCTCAGATCTGTGAGGGGGGAAGCCTTTACCCAAATAGACAAATTGAGGTCCAAATTTGCAGCCTGAGCCAAAAGTTGTGTAAATGAAGATAACTCCTACAACTTTCTAGCATTAAAGCAGTATATTCTAGCATTAAAGCAGTATATTAAAGCAGTATATTAAAGCAGTATATTAAAGTATATTCAATACAAAATGTAGTTACTGGGAGGAAAAACCTTGTATACTTTCTAGAGCAACAGGAGAATACCTTTGCAGCTATGGTCTGGCAGTTTTTACTTTGAAACCAGTGCTCCCAGTGCTACAATGATACATATTGTGGGGAAGATATTGGGGAGGATGCTAAAACCTTCCTGAAGCAGGGAGGAAAGAATGGCAGATTGCCTAAGCCAGTCAGGACCCTGGGAAATCCCCAATAGCCCTGCTGGCTGAGTTTTGGAAAGCGGTGTCTCAGCAGAGAGCTAGGACCATCTGAAGCCTAAAGTAGGCTGGCAGGGTAGTTGGCCTCAACTACCTTGATGACCTAAAGGGCCTCGTCCTATTCTGCAAGCATTGATTCCTGTGCCATGGAAGGGATATCAATATTATTGGAGGCTTATTGTTTGAGGAAGGTTGAGAGCTCCGTTGTTGGGCCAGAAGAGCCCAGGGAGAGATGCTGAGGGCCTCTCTAAGTAGAGCAGCATGTATTACTTCCTCATCAGTATCTTTCTCAGTGTAGTGCAAGAGCCTGGGATTGGGGCCATGATACCAAGAAAGCATTGGGTCATATAGACATTGGTCAACAGAGATCTGAAGACTTTGATGAGGATGTGGGGGGGGGGGGAATTATGCAAGGTTGAGTTGGTTGCTCTTTAGGTGGGAATGGCACACCCTGCGGGACAATTGTGTATACACCAAACTGAGTCTGGACACTTAGCAGTCATAAAAAGTATATTCAATACAAAATGTAGTTACTGGGAGGAAAAACCTTGTATACTTTCTAGAGCAACAGGAGAATACCTTTGCAGCTATGGTCTGGCAGTTTTTACTTTGAAACCAGTGCTCCCAGTGCTACAATGATACATATTGTGGGGAAGATATTGGGGAGGATGCTAAAACCTTCCTGAAGCTATTCCTTACTGAAAACTGAGGGTCCTCTGTGTACATGTTACCCAGGGATTGGGGAGGGACAATCTTCACGCATGAATCAAGCATGTTACAGCACTGTACTAGAGATTAAAAAAGGAGGTGTTCTTCACATTCTCTGGCCTCAAGTCACCCTTAGGCTCAAAGGAAGTCATAAAGGAGGTGGAAGCACTGCTTGGGGTGGGATCATTTCCCACTCTAGGTCTTGCCAGACTCCCTGGACTCAGATGACACATGCCCAGTACAGTCCTCACCATTGCACAATGTAGGAGGCAAAGGCTGCAGAATTGGGCAGTGGCCTTTTGAGAACACTGGCTGTTCCTCAGAGGGAGTGTGAACAATACCAGATCAGCCAGCCTCTGCACTCTGCTAGGCAACAGTTCTCCTTGTGTGTAAATGCGAGCACATGAGCCAGCACCATCTGTGGTGCTCTGTCCAGGGTCCTGAAAACCCCCTGACTTGCCTGTTGTGACTCTCTACTACCAGTAAGTGTGTCTGCTACAGTCAGCTTCCCCTGAGCCTTGAGCCGTGTTCTTGCAATACGTGTGGCTTGCAACAGGTATCATACTCAGCCTACCAGAGACGTAACCTCCCAAATTAGGGTACCTGAATATTTAGAAGCTTTGGAACCTACATTTGGGAGTATGAAAAGTGCTGAGGAACCTATCTTTAGATTTCATAGCAACATGCAAAGGTGATGAGAGGAACTGTCGGCCTACCTGCAGTGACTAGAGAAAATCCTGCAACAAGCGGTCTCAGAGGTGGCATGATGCTTGACCAGATGGATCAAGGGAGTGTTGTCCTAATACTAGAGGGGACTCTCTATGATAAACAGTTCTTAGTAAAAAATTGTCTGAAAGAGGAGTTACCAGTGCCTATGGGTTCTTTTCAGATAATGAAAAGGACTGTGTCTGTTGCTCCATCTCTCTGCAGTAATTCTTCATGCACTATAAGTATTTTGCATTCTTATAGTGTATCTTTCCTGGTGAACCGTATGTAGGTCTGTATCATGTAGCTCCCTGTGCTTTAAATTGCTGTACGTTTTCCCCCTGTCTGTCTCTCACTCTCTCTGTTCCCCCATCAATGTATTGCAGTCCTTATAAAACCACTCAGTTTTGTCTTGACTGTGGATAGTTTTGCTGCAGTTGCTATAGGATCTCCTAGCAGGCCTTTGCAAGGCATATTAATGCATATTAATTCAAAGTCGTTTTTAAAGAAATCTATGAAGCTGATTATTGACAGTTTTCTTAGTGTATCTGGTATTTTCTCTTTGAAGTCCTCTCTTCATAGATATTTAATACATGGGGTGAGGGGAGTTTATTCTTTGTTTGGTGTGGTCTTTTTAGCAGTAGGGTCAGCTGACATTTATGTCCCTGTAGTCCAGGTCTCTCTTGGCATGACATGATACACTGTTTCCCCCTTTTTCTGAATGGAAGATAAGAATTTGCTCTCCTATTTAGGTCATGTAAGTCAAAGCTTTTGTGTGCATTTAGTAGCTAACATACATAAAACCTTTTTATTTGTGCAAGGTGTGGTTGAACATTAAAAAAAATGCAATATTTTTAATATTTCATTTTTTAAATCTATTTTAAATGATATAGTTATAAATGTATCTTGTTCCAGGGTTAAGCATTTGGAGATAAAGTAGGTTAAAAATCCAACTAAGGAAATGAAACCCCAGGAATCCTGGCTCTTTGCAACCCCTGCTCATTCCTCGTCGACTCTTAACTACAATCTGAGGCCCAGTAGTACAAGTATGTCATGTTGAAGACACCAAAGTGGGAGCTGCCGCCTGGGCTTGTAGTTGTAAAAAAAATATTCCTTGGGGACCAAATCCTGCCCATTTTTCTGCCCCACACTAGGTCAACTTTTCTATAAAAGGGAACCTACACAGCTGACGTTCTCTCTCTTCCTCTCTCTTTCTCTGTGTGTGCTTCAGGTCATCACAGTGCCACAGGCTTCAGGTGGTTCAGATAGTGAACCCTGTGAGATGCCTCCTTCCTCAGAACCTGGTCCAGAAGAAGAGGCTCCCAGAAAAGGAGAAATTGCTATGTTGGCTGGTGCCATGGGTGAAACAGAGGCATCCCCTACAACCCCTGAGCAGCGGGACCTGGAGGAGAAGTCTGCTATCGCTAGCAGGATGCAGTCCTTCTCAGAGCCATGGGCCAAAGGCAGTTTTGTGCGGAAGCAGCCTAGCTCTGACAGTGAACTTTCTGCCCCCATGGGTGGTAGCCTGGAGGGCTGGGAGCGAAGCCAGCAGTCACAAGAGGAGAGGGATGGCACCCACGTAAAGAGGCGCAGTTCACTCTTTTACTCCCCCTCTTCCCCAATGAGCAGCGATGATGAGTCTGAGATTGAAGATGAGGACCTGAAGGTGGAGCTGCAGCGTTTGCGGGAGAAGTAAGGGCACTAAAATGGGGCCTTGTAACATATTCGTCAAGGTTCTCATTATAACGAGGGACCGAAATGTGGAAAGGGTGGAGCAGAGTAAGACTTTCTTGGTGCTCCATTACATTCATTTTTTGATTTTGAAGTTAGATAATATCACAAAGCTTCGGTAAGTCTGGGTCTGCTACTTCCAGATGATTCTGCCACTATTTAGCAAGCCAGATTGGATGGCCATTTGATGAAGGAATTCTCAGGTGATCTGTCATACAACCAATCAATGTAACTGAATCTACATAAATTTTCATATGAAGGAAACTTATTCTGAAGGGGGGGAATCATTATTTCTTCTTCTTTTTAGATTATGTATAATTGCATCATAGTAGTCTCAATCTTAGAAGTGGCCTTCCCTTCTGGGTGAGAGAAGGAGCAGTGCCTCTTCTAAGAAGGAACTTTCAGCCACAGAGTTGTAAGTACTTACCTTACAAATAATTACCTTACAAAATATTTTGCCTGGTTAGCAAAGGGCAGCTTTTTAATCAAGCAAAAATGTTAATTAATACATCAGCCTAGGTGAATCTATTAAACACTGCAGCCCTTACTATAGATGTGTGATGTATTAAGTAGAAGTAGGGCAGAGCAACCTTATCCTCTAGTACCCTAGGGAGACAGGGAAGCTGCCACTATACTGGCACAACATTTGCCATATCCAACCCTTGCCCGTCACAGAAGGTGGGTGGGGGACACATGGCTCTGAAAAGAGTAGGGTGGAGCAGCGGCAGCTCCACCCCCAGCAGCCATGGCAACGCCACCTGCACTTGAACATTTAATTGTGGCCAATGTGGTGAAGTCACAGAAATGCCCTATGGCCACCAGACAGAGCCAACTGACTCATGCTGACATAGGGGCACCCCTGCTACACCCCTGCCCCACCCCCTGCAACACGCAATCTGCCAAATATACAATGATGTCCCAGCACCTTCTGCTGTGTGAGTGGCCAAGAGCCGCAGGCATCCCTGAGTCCAGTTCCTCTTACACTGCACACTGCTGACAAGTACTGTTTTTCTTCACAACACAAAAGAAAGGAAAGAGAAGCCATATAACACAACATCCGAACTGCTGCCTTGGGAGAACGCCTGCAAAGGGACGAGAATTCAAGGCCACTAAAGGAGAAAATGAGCATTTTGCCACTTGGGGAAAGGGAAGGAGCAGGATAGGCCCAAGAGGGGCCACAGCCACACATTGACAGCAGCAGCCTCCAGTAACTCACACTGTAGGGAAAGTGGTTGGGAAACGAGAGATGCAAGAGCATGCCCCAACAAGGGGAATATGACCCCCATGCACTTTCAGTATGCCTGAGCCAGCAATAGTCATCACAGAGGCAAAAGACAGGGAGCTTGTGCACATGAACCCACACTGGAGTGCCACAGAATAGTTCCCTAACTATTTAGCCATAGCAGCAAACAGGAAGCAGATACCATATGGGACATTTGCTTCCCTCAGTTTCAAGACATATGCTGGATTGAGACACGTCAAAGAAGCGATTCAGTTAAACGCGTTGCAAACTCATACAGGGAAATCCGGTAGGGAAAGACAGGACTCCACAGCGCCATCTGGTGTCACAGTGTCAGATTGCATATACAACGCATATAAAATGCTTTTTCTTTACCAGTCTAGCTGAGTCCATAGTCATATATACCAGGAACACATGGGCTGCAGGAAAACCCCTCACCTGTGGAGCAGCTTAAGTTTCACATGCTGTGTGTCCCAGGTCTCAATAAAGTGTACAATCCAATGCTACAAATGGGGGGCGGGCAGACTTAGGAACTGCTGAGCCAATCAGGAGGAGCACTGCATCGGCCAAGAAGTCCTTTTGGCCCACCCCTCCCACAGCAACCCATATGAGTGAGGAGAAAGTAAAGGAGCTCCTAACCCTGAACCTTAGCACAATCAAAGTCTTTGCCTGCTCCCTGGGCTGAAAGTCTCACAGCTGGTCCATCACCCTTTGCCTGCGTCAAGTGGCTGCTGAGGGGGGTATAGAGTAAGCCAGGGCTTGGCTTTGTCCTAAGGCTTTGTTCTCTTCCTCTTCTGTGTAGACACATTCAGGAGGTAGTGAACCTTCAGGCTCAACAGAACAGGGAGCTGCAGGAGTTGTATGAACGGCTGCGTTCCATCAAAGATAGCAGGTCAGAATCCTCTGACATCTCCCTGCAACTGTCGTCTCCACGCCGGCCCAAGTCTTTCAAAAGCAAGCTGCGTAGCAGGCCACAGTCTCTGTCACATGTTGACAATGGCATCATTGCTCCCGGTAAGAGATGGGAGTGGGAGGTGGTTCAGAATATGGGTGCCGGTGTAGGGAATTGTCAAAGCTGAAGGGTTCCTTAATGTAGAAGAAAAGTCTAAAGTTCACAAATGCATGAAAGAGTCCGGTTCACAAGATAAGCTTTCCTTTCCACTTTGCTTACTTTGCCATGGGAATTCTATATTATTTCCTTGTTGGCTCATTACACGTGATGCAGCAAAAGTCTAGAGAGCTTTCCCATTACCACTTTCCTTTGTTATGTTTTGCCCTGGTGAGCTGAACTTTTCAAAAATCTCTTGACAATAGTCACTAGTTGGATGCCCAAATCCCTGAGACAACTTTGTAAATATTACCCTTGGATACAGATCCATTCATTTGTCATCTTCTCCATTCCCACCCCATAGTTTTGTTACCTCTAATCATGTGCCTCCCCCCCCCCAACTTTCCTCCACCTTACAGAATGCTGTTGTGCTACCACTGCTGCCTCTGTGATAGACTATCAGTTGAGCATTCAGGCCCATTTGCTGCACCAGAGCTGTTCACAAGCAGAGACTAGCCAAGGTATTTGCACATTCCATTCTTCTCTTCTGAAATGCCAATGCTTTATATTTAATATCTTCCTGTTGGTAGATGACATCTCTGCAACTTCACCATGCAAACACAGAACCTGATAGCTAGCATTGTGGTGTCTGTGTGTGTGTGTGAGAGAGAGAGAGAGAGAGAAATATGGTGTATGTAAAAACAAGTTTCTAGCTGCCATGACTGAGAGGCGATTCATATTTTATACAGTGCTTTTGGTACACCAGTATTTGCCATGACTGAGAGGCAATTCATATTTTATACAGTGCTTTTGGTACACCAGTATTTGCCGTAAACATCTAGGGTTTGAAAAGGGGATACATACTTCAGTACATGTTGTAGAGGCATTGCAGGAGATCGCAAACTTCTGTGGCTTCCAATCTTCGCATGTTTGGGGGATACACCTCTGTCAACTTCACTTGTTTCTGCTCATCCTGTCAATGTAGTGTTGATGCTGTGTAAATGGTGAAGCTGAGAATCTGGGAAATAAGAAGGCAGTAACACAGGCTAAACCTTTAAAACACATTTTTCTTCTCAAAAAAAATCTCAGCTTGTTTAATGGCTGCTGTCAATTGTAACTGTCAGGGGTAAACTACAGTGTCAGAATTATTTGAGGGGGGGGAATGTGCTTTAAAGGTTTAATGTATTCAGAAGCCCTGAAACTGGAGCCTGTGGGGAAACCTTCCCACCATTGGGTGGGACTGACCTACCTAGCTCCCTCTTTCACAACCAGCTACCATTTCCTGCTCTAAACTATGGCCAGGCCACCTAACCTAAATCCCCTCATTTTTCTCTCCCCCTGCTCCTCCTGTCATTGATTTAAAAGCAAATCTAAATTAAACGGCAACCTACATTTGGAGATAAAATAAAATAAGCTTATATATGCAAATCTGTTGAAGTGGCAAGGCTTGCTCAGAGCGCAAATCTGATTTTCTTTGCTACGGAAATATGTACTTTTTGAAGTTCAGCACCACGGTCCTGCCTCTCATGATCGCTCTTCCCCTCGCCCAGTGGCATCACGTGGGTAGGGCCAGAGGGGCAGTGACCTCGGGCGCATTGGGGCGAGCATTTTGCTCCTCACTGTCCTGCCAGCCTAGCGCTGCCTTGCAATGCCGCAGGACTGTGGGAGGAAGACGCAACAGACAGGTGCCCTTCCCTGTTCGGGGTGCATGCCTGTTGCATCCTCCTCATGCCAGGGGCGAACGAAGGCGTGTGACACCTGGGGCAGGGCGTCGCTACGTAGGGTTCATGTGCGGCGTCACTACATACGATGCATGCGTTGCATGTAGCGACACCGCACATATGCTGTACATAGCGGTTTGCTGCCGACACCGGAATCCTCTGCTCGCGGCTGCAGCAGAGGCACCCGCGGGGTGCCTTCTTGTCACCCCCCGACATGGCACCTGGGGCGCACTGCCCCCCCTTGTTGCAACGCCACTGCTTCACCCAGCCCTGCAGCATTGCTAAGTGGCGCAGAGCTGGAAGGCAGAGTGCGCCCTTAGGATATATGTGCGTTGCGCCCTCCAAGGGCTGTAGGTGGCAGGGGCGCAGTGCAGCCCTACTTGGTGGCAGGGGGAGGGCACTCCAGCAGCATTAGTGGTGAGGGCTCTGTTCACGCACACTCCACTCCGGGGCACCTGTACCCACACCAGCTACGCAATCTACGCCGCTGCCCTCCCCTGTGGGAAGAGACCCAAACGGCACATCCCATTTTTACAGATTGTTTCTGCTTTCTGTAACGTGCTTTAAAATATTTCCCACGCACTTAGACCAGCTCTGCATCGTCAGCAGCACTGCTTCTTGTCAGCAGACGACGGCCAGTAAGAAAGGGATGTTCACAGATGACTTGCACAAACTGGTGGACGACTGGACAAAAGAAAAGGTGGGGAACTCCCTTATCAAGCCAAGTCTCAACCAGATCAAACAGAACAAGCATCGGCTGGACTCCGACAGCTGGAGCAAAGTATATGAGGTGAGGGGGGTGGGATTTCATAAAATAAAGTTCACAAGGGTGAGCTTGTGCAAGCTGAGATACCTTAGCTGTTGTCCTGCTGGGGGTGACCTTGCTCCCCACCCCCACTTAATCATCTTCACAACCCAGGCATTATGGGGAGGCACCTATTTTTCTCTAACTATTACACCATGTGTAATAGCTGGAGTCCATGTGAACTCAGGATTGTCACCTCTTCAGGGAGGGGAGGAGAGAGGGTTGCTCCTAGGTTTAATCTCCAAAACTAGGTTTAATCTTCACTCCAAAACTAGCGGAGTGGATCTAAACCAAAGAGTTATAGAAGCTCCCCCCCCCCCCGTCTTGCATTAATGGACCTGGGAAGCCGCAGAAGGACGGACAGATGGAGGAATGGGGACACAGGCACCACAACAGTTCTAGGATGCAGAACTGGGAGCAGGTGTCTAAAAAGAGTAGCTTCTCCCTATAAAATTGCATAAGTCTTGGAAAAGAGATAAAGATCTGAAAGGAACATACTTGCTGCCTCCCACGTGCCAGAATTTGTGCTTAAGTGTGTCTACCCACCTCTTAGAGTCTCTACAACAGTTGGAAATGTTACCACCTTGAGAGCCATCTCCAGTTCAGTTAGACTGGAAAAATCCAGGCTTTTAGTTTTCATGGTGATCATGAGGATATATTTATTATATTTGGCTCCTGCCTTTCCTTTAAGAAGCTCGGCAGAGTTCAGGCTGCTCTCATTATTTTATCCTCAGAACAACACTGTGGAATAAGTTCAGCTGAGATACGATGATTGACCCAGTGCCACTCAGTTAACTTTATGACTGTTTGAGGATTTGAACCTGGGTCTCCTTAGTCCTCATTTGACTTCTTCGCCACTGGCAGGGTTGAGTTGTTTCACTTCCTACATTTCAATCCTCTCCTGTGCTCCTTTGTTAGGAAGATACAGCAACAAGGTACAGAATCAATTGAAGCAATGACTTCCTCTCATTTTAAGTAGTACCTCAACTAGTGCCTCTTTCCCTATGAACCTACCAGACCCTGAGATCAACTTCTGAAGCCTTTCTTCATCTGCCTCCTCCATAAGAGGTCCAGAGGGTGGCAACATGAGAACGGGCCTTTTCTGCAGTGGCTCCCCATTTGAGAAATGCTTTCCCCACGGAGGTTTGGCTGGCACCTTCATTATACACCTTTAGGCGCCAGGCAAAAACTTTCCTTTTTAACCAGACTTTTGGCTGATTGACATGCCCTGTGAAAATGTGGGGGCGGGGGCGGGGTGGTTATTGGGTTGTTTTTGTTTCTATGATGCATTTTGTGTTTTTATATTGTGATTTTAAGTTGTGACCGCCCTGAGACCTGCAGGTATAGGGCAGTATACACATTTTAATAATACTAATATCGTCATCATCATAATAATAAGTTTCTTGTTTCTTTTGTTTTTAAAGACGACAACATCTACAGTGGGCTACACGTCCACATGGATTTCCTCGCTTTCCCAGATCCGAGGGACCGTACCAGCTGCTTTGCCCCAAGGACTTCCCCTGTCCCCCTTTACCGGCACACTATCGCCATATGGAGTACCCCACGTATGCCAGTACAACACCATGACAGGGACAACTTACCCAGTGCAATGGGTGGGCATTTCAGGGACAGCCCAGCAGTCTGTTGTTGTCCCTGCCCCGCCTGTGGGACCATTTCAGCCAGGGATAAGCATGCCAGCCTTTCCAGCATCACCTGTGCAAAACCCAGCTCCCATCCCCCCAAGTCCCAAATGAAGGCGGACGGCTAAAAGGATGATAGATATGGGGACTGTGCCTATAACTCATGATTCCATTCCTCTGCCTTGCATTCTGCGGCCTGGATTTTGGGGTGAATTCCCCAGAGCAGCAATGTGGTGGGAGATTGCCTTTGCATTCTCTTATTTGAATACTTGATATAATATTCTTTGGGGGGGATTTTTTTTATATCATACTTGAGAGAGCTTTGGCCTGTGCATCTCAATCTTCCTGAGATGGACAGCATGCCCATGTGCTGCTTATTAATGACCCTTCCCTGTCATTCTGGCCCCAGGTCCCTTGAGTTTTTGAGGCTGATAGCAACCCTTTTTAAATTGTTCACATACTGGCATTTGAGTTAATTTATTGAAGGAGTGGGAGCAGCAGGGAAAGTGACACTTTGGATCCTCTTTTAATTTTACATTTCTGCCTGATTTCATTGGCAACTTTCATTGATGGGGGGGGGAACGGATTTTATTTGCAGAAAGATTTGCTGTCACTGAATCCTGTCTTAAATTCTCCCCTCTCCTACCCCAAGTGACAGGCCTTTTACAGTTGGAGGACCACTGAAGGAAGAGACAAAAATGCCACCTATTACCTGTTACTGAAAGGCTTGTAGTTGTTCTTGAGCAATTTAGTACAGCTGTTTATATAATGGCAGCTCAATCCTCATATGCACATGACATTCAGTGGATCCTTTGGGGCTGTTGGACTAAACTTAGTATTGAGTTTGGGGATGTAGGTTTTAAAAAATTTATTTTGCAGTTAGTTTGTTGTGGTGGAGAGGAAGCTGCAGAAAGGGTGGGAACAGAGTGGGAAATAGCCAAATGGTATTTAAAAACATCTCCCATCTCACCCCTTTGCCTCTCTTTTATGATCCATACTTCGCAGTTTTAAGGACTGAAAGTTATGCTTGGAAGAGGTGCACAGAGTTTTGCATTGAGTTGACTGCCTTACAGTGGATTTGAATGGATAGATGCTGCTGCTTTTGATTAGTGTTGTCTCTTGCAGCATAAAACACCTAAGTGGTTGCTGTGCTTTGATCACCTATGGCCAAGATTAAGAAGTCCCATCTTTACGGAGAACTTTTGAAAACTGAGTAGGTAGTACATGCATTTATGGTGGCAAGAAAGTCGGGCCAGGGTCTGCTGTGACGGGCTTTCTGGTTTTCTGACTTAAAGAGAAAAATGTGCCCATTCAAAAATAGCAAGAGATCTAAAACTATTTTGAATAGGTTACATGCATGGAAGTCCATTTCCTGCTGGAGTCTTGTACCTCACATAACCCCCTTATTTTATAAACTATATTTCAGCTGCCCTATAAGGACCATGCTTGCAAGTTCATCTCTGCAGGAGACTAAGTCAGTTACATTGACCTAATTGGGCCAAGGGCAATGGAACATTGCACTATAGTTTAAACTATGGTTTAGCCTACATGAGTACCTTTCTCTTTCCCCATCCCTGACTGTGGAGCCAGGAAATAAGGTGAAGGCTGGTTTATCATGATGTGACATGTGAATCCTCACTTATGGTTTTTTTCTGCCCAGAGAATAGAAGCCAAGGTTTATTCTTGGCTTACCACATGATTTATCTGCAGGAAACAAACCACAAACTGAATTCACACATCACAACAAACCAGACTCTAGCTTGTTTCCTCCCTTGCATGATATAGTCCTGTGTTTTAAACCATAGTTTATTTTAAACTATTATTTAATGTTACATGCGAACTGGGCCATAGACTATGGAGGTCTTAATTTACTGAGTCTTAAGACTATAAGACATATGGTCTTAAATTTTTTTCAAGGTAATATTTCGTGTAGCAGTTGATTCCTTTGGACCCCAGAATCCTTGAAATATATTCCTGATGCACACCTTGACCTGTTTTCTCCCTTGATATATCTGGACTGATATGTCAGGGAACTGATATTTCAAGCTCTGGTTCACTTTGAGTTAACAAAGTTAAATGTTTGTCTTCGGAGTGCTGTAAGAGATTTGCAATGCTGTTGAACATGGAAGCTGGCTTGCTTTGCTGATGAATATTTAGAGAATGAAGAGGAGGGAGGCTGTATCTCTCTACAGTAAAGTTATTTGGACTAGATAAATCCTGTTTAAAATGATGGGATTAAATAAATCAGAGTACTTTGGTTTGGGCCTACCTGTAATCCCACCCCCCTTCTTTTGGAGTAGATGCAGAGACAAGCTACTTGTTTGAACTCAGCCTCTCAAAGGGACACTTGAAGCTCCAGTGAATTTGGGAGCCTCTGGAAGTTTTGTGGCTTTCCTTCCTTCTCCACCATGAACAAAAGATCCCGTTTCCCATGCATTATACAGCCTCCTTGTTCTGCCTGCAAAGATTTGCAGTGCCTTGTGATAGATAATCTTTAGTATCTTTTCAGATTTTTACTGGAAAGTCAAAAAAAGTAGTTCTAGTCTTTTGAAGTTTGATGATGTTTAAACAGCGCATTGCTGCATCTCTCATTAGGATCTGCAGCAGCTGAATTATATATACTTTGGGGTGGGGGTTCAGTTTGAAGAACTGAGAGAACAGTGTTATGTATTTTTTCTTTCTTTTTTGCAAAATAGAAACACAATCCTGTTTGTTTGTTTTTTAAAAAAATGTTCCCCTGCTATCTCTTTTAAAACAGACACTTTGACTACAAATACATGTTTTCTAGTTAGGATAACTTGTAGGAAAGCATGGAATTGTGTGCTGTCTTTGAAAACTGTTGCCAAGTTAGCCGACTTGAAAGCCTTGAAAACACAAATCTGGTAGGAAATGGTAGAGGGCCTTATTCCCCCCAGCAATTGTGTGTGCCTTGGGTACACCAGTGGTACACCAGTGTTTTTTGTGGCAGACGTGCACAGTGCAAATTGCAAGCATGTGTCCTTGAACACTGGTGTTCATGTGTCAGGGTTCCATTGGTCCAATCAAGGTTTCCTGCTTATTGTTGTAAATCTCACGTTGTGTCTTGTGCATTGAGCCATCTGACCATTCCATGCTGCTCGGAGTTCCCAGAGCCGTTGACAATAGGGGGCTCCCTTTTGCAAATCCTGACATGGTTTGTTCGTCTGTCTCACTTCTGATAATGGAATGAAAATGGTGGTCATGAAGTAACCTATGTTCGCCAGTGCTTACACCACTGTCTGTGGCATTAAAAGCTAGGATGGAATTAAGGATTACGTAGGGTGAGTGGTTGCTGCCCCAAAGAACCGCCACCCCTCTCCTCCATAACCTCTGGCAAAGGAACATGTGATGTGACATCATTGTGCTCACATATTCTTTTTGTAGAGTATGTGGGGCTACTGTTTTCAGCGGCTGCCATGTGTACTTTGTAACATCTGGTTTCCTGCCATATGTGGCCAGAAATCAGAGGATAAGTCCATACCAGGGTGTGATGGAGCCATTGTTGCCCTTAAGTGTGCGTGATTTTTTCCCTGCCCCACAATTCTTTGGTTAAACATGTGTTTGTGGGATTTTGAAACATAACCAAAGCCTGTTTGACCATCGGTGACAGTAGAGGGGGTGGTGAATCAGTGCACAGTGGGCAGTGATGCTTCTTCTCACGTCGCCTTCAAACTTTGGAGGAAATAAAGACAAACTTGACCTGACTCCCATCTCTGCAGCTGGGGAGACCTGAGTGAACCACAGTCTAGAAAATGGAGAGAGGCACTGAAATGTACGTTTGACAAAACAGGAAAAATATTTGGTATGTTTTATATGTTGGGTTTTGAATCTCTACATTTAATGCAGAACATTTACTATCCAGTCCCCCCCCCCCTTACATTTTGCTGTTCTTTCAAACCTGAATCCTGACAAGGATCAAACTGTGAATTTGGTTTTGGGTTTTAAAAGGCACTTTTTCTGCTGTGATGCTTTGAGACTAAGCTTGTATGATATTAATGGAATGTATCATTTTAATAACTGGGTGGATTTTTCAGTTGTATTCCAGCTGAGTTGCTTTTCCATGTTACATTTCAAGTTTCATTTTCTTATCTACCTCATTTGTTAGTGCTGTTTCAGTCTAGGCTGTGAACTAAACCACCATTCCTGTATATTTCTTGTCTATTTTAAATTTGAAATGGTGTTTTTACACACATGGCTCTTCACTCCCTGCCAGCCCATTTCCCTGTTTGTAATTTGGCACTAGCCACTCAAGCTGTTTACTGTTTTAAGGAGGATATTTAACTTTCACAAGGAAGACTTTAGAGATTTATTCATCACATTGAGTTAAACTTACAGCGACATGTGAATGAAGAGAACAAGTCCATGCATTGTCTACTGTATGTTGCAACTGGTTGTGGCAGCCTAGCAAAGTGTGTGACCCACTGCCTCGTTAGTCTTCCATTTGACAATGGGAAAAATTAGTGCAAAAAGCTTGCTTTGTTTAGGAAGGAATTCTTCCTTTGTATATGCATTGAATTATTGCTGACAATTAAACTACTGAGGGCAGTGCCAACATAATGCTCCTGATCTCTTAACCATGGTCAAGGGATCCACAGCAGAATGTGCAATTGCACTCCCTTCTTCAGTCTGTACTTTTTTGGGGTGCAAATTCCTCCCACCCTCCCCTTCTGCTGGCCTGACTCACAGTTATAGTTTGCGTTGGCCCCAATCTCAACAGTGGTTAATGTTAAAACAAGGGTGTGCTGTTTCCCATCTGAAGCCAAATTTCTGGTTAAAAGCAAACCCCCTTGTATTAGTCACAGCTAAGCTTTGTACCGACATTGGGTTGGATCCAGAGTTTTTGTTCAGTTGATGGTAAGACTTCCAGTGGGAACAGGGAGGGAAGCAATTTCCAGCTACTGCCTCGCCCCCCTGCAGCCCCCCCAAGTCTGCTGTGGCCTCCCAATCCTCTGGAGCAGAGTTAGGATGTGAGTTGGGGGGCTGCAGGGGGAATCACAGAAAACGGATTGCCTCCCTATTGCACTGACAGAAAGAAGCCTAATCATCAGCTGAGTGACTCTGTTGGATGCAACCTGTTACCTTTAACTGTGATTAAGACCGATGTGGAGGGAACACACGGTCTCATCCCGCAGCTTGATGCCTTAACCAAGTTTAAAGTGTTGGGAGTGTTAGATTGGCATAGGCTCTGAACAAGGTGTGCAGGGTACCTTTGGAAGGCAGGGGCCTTCTGTTGCATTTAGGCAATAAAATGATACATTCCTGGTTATTTTGAATTCTGAAACCCAGCAACACTGTTATTGTAAGTGCTGTCATTTTTGTAGGTTGTACCTCTTTAAAGGTGAATTGTATGATTTCAAAGTTGCTTCAGTTAATCAACTGAAGTCCAGTTTAGCATCTCTCCTGGAATGTTGTCGTGGTTTTTTTTGTTTTTTTTTGCAAGGGGGGAAGGGTTGTGTATTTTTTTATACTTATACAGCAATTAGATGGTGGAATGGCAAAACTGATTCTGTAATGAGTCACTATACAGACTTGGGTCATCCCCTGCCTCCTGGTTGTCTTCAAAAACTATTCTTCTTAGTAAATATTTATGGTGTCTATATTCCACCCCACACCTATAATTTATTCACATTTCATTCTATAAGAAGCTATAACTGTGAGCAGTGTAGTACAATAAAATTGGTTCACCAAACCAAATTCTACCCCTTGCATGTGAACAGTTGTTCACAAGGGCCTGGTACAACTGATGGGATGCTATTCTGCCCCTGCTCCCTCTAGAGCCCTGAGAATAAAATGCTGCTAAGGCATTATGCATTTTCTACTTACTACCTTGCAGCTCTCATTGAAGCTAATGGAACTGATCCAGCTTAAACCAGCAATGATTATCGCATATAGTATGTAAGAACAAATTCCCTCCTTTTTAAAAATCACCATTTATCTTATTCTTTTGGGGTGGGGAAGGAGTTGGTTTCCAATGGAAAAAAATCTTTAAAAGGCCAAGCATGAATTTATAAACTGTCTGCTAAACGGAGGCCTTACTTGTATCCTCCCGCATAAAATGCTTCCTTGACAGGATGTATTTCTTATGTAGAGACAATCTCCATGTAGAAAAATGTGGAATATGGCCATGGGCAACTTCTTTGCTGCAAGTCAGTAGAAAGCATGACTTTGGAAGCCAGTGCCTGTAAGAACCTGTATACTTGCCATATACTTCACATATGATGATGGACAATGCTTTTCCTACAGTGAGATTACCTGTATGTAGGAAAAAATATTATGCATGAAGTAGCCCTTAGTGATGGTGCAGAAAGTGCAGAAAGTCTTGTGGAGCACGTTGTGGCCTGTTACGCTTCAACCAACCCCTTGTAGGGCACTTGTTATATATAAAGCTCTTTTTTCTCACTTCCATCTGACAGAAGGAAGAAGATGGTGGCTGCAGAGGAGGGAAAAAGAGGTGTCCCTGTCCTGTCAAGTAGCAAGGAAAACACTTTTTATTGGAATCTGTGGTAAAATATATCCGAGTTGTACCACAGATAGAGGCAAGCACAAATATACATAAATTGTTGGAAGAAAATGCAAAAGAGTAATGCTTTAATTCTCCCTTCCAGGGCCATAGATTTAATTTGCAAGACTAGGAACAAACTTCTGTTTTTGTATTTTCAAAGCATCCTAGAAGGGTGTTGTTTTGGTTCATTTATGCCTTAGAGAACTCCTAACCATACATTTTGGCAGCCATTTTGGAAGTGCAATTGTCTTTGAGGTTCCTAATGCAGCTTCAAACAAGCAAACAAAAGACCTCTCAGTTAAAACTACTATATTCTATTTAAAAAAGGTCTTTCATTCTGTTTTTTGTTTTTGTTTTTGCTAGAGATTGCTGAGGAGCATGCAGGCCTACTAAAACAGCATGATAAATTCAGGTATATGCTGTGAATAAATGTCTCCTTAGATTTCCATACTTGCTAACAACTTCTGAATTTCAGAAATATTTTTTATGTATGTGAATTATACTTTAATGTAGCATCTTAGGACTTATTTTTTAAAAAGCCCTTTCTTTACTTTTTTACATTAAGGCTGAGATTTTTATGGCTGCATAGAGGATGCAGGTGACCGGTTCATTGTTAACAGGTATGAGGCATCCCATTCAGTTTTTGAAAAATCATAGCCCAGAACTTTATGGTAGAAAACGAATGTCTTTTATCAGCAGTTGTTTCCATGTGTTTTTTAATTATTTTTGCAAGCTGTGAGTTGACTTCATTTGTACACAACCATTAACAAATATTTTTTTAAACTGTTATAAAGGAAAATAAAGGCTGTGTTGAAAAAAAACCAATTAAATATAGTCCGGATGTTACTGCAATTTCTGCTAAAGAGGGGTGAGGGAAAGCCATAGGAAATAAATAGTATTGCTGGAAAATACAGTGTAAATATTAGGGTATTGTGGCTTCTTTCTTAGCAATACTTGTTCATCTACTAATTCATTGAAACATTGCATTTTAGATACATTGAAGCCCGGGAGCGAAAACTTCAAGTGCTATGGAACTTTGGGATAGGAAGTATGCCCTGAATATGCACTCTTCGTTTGTAACTTTGAAGAGTGCTCCGAAAACTTTTTGTTAGGATGGCAGAAAAATCTGTTAAATGAGTATATAAATTTAAAACAGCAGCAGTCCAGAGAGATTCCAGAGGTAGAAAAAGAAAACACCAAGATTTGGGGCGGCTGCATTCCCTTACCTCAAAACAATCTATTTAATTTCTGCTGTAATAGTTTGCACCTTCTTATCTAGTGCACAATCTTAGATAAAGGTGTGTTTAGTTTTTGTTTAAAAAATGATTCATTCTTTATTTTTCAATTAATAAAGGTAAGTTATGGATTATATCCAGTCCTGATCAGTCACAAGAGAACCCCCCTCCCTAATATTCTATTATTCAAATTATTACATTGTTGTGGCATGAATATCTATGTAATACTATCTATAATTTTATCTTGGCCTTCATACAAGGCAGTGTAAATCTTGTCCCCCAACCCCATCTATCCTCCACCAGCCATGTGGGGTAAAAAATATTCTAAAATCCACGGTTATGCAGTACCTTTACTAGGAAAGTAGTAAACAAGTTTTTGAGTTCTTTAGCACTTTTCATCAGATTGGACATTAAGCAAAGCATTAGAACAGAGTGGCCAACCCTTTTAGGTCTGCGGGGCACATTTCGATTTTTGAGTGAACGTCATGGACATCACATCATTTAGTCATATTACCACACATACACTGAAAAGAAAGCGCACACATGCACTCACTTTCCCAAGGGATCTTGGTAAAATTTTGATCCAGCAGAATTAACTTGAGCCTTGAAAAGCAGAGTTGAAAAATAGTGCCACACTTCTAACTTCTTCAGCTCTCAAGGAAGAAAAGCCTTCCTTCCAACGCAAGGGGGCAGGAGGCTAAGAGGCTTTGTGGGCACTAGGGGGACACATGGAGGGTACCATGGCACACTGGCAATCCCTGCCTTATGGGGAATGGCCACTTGGTGATCCTGGGTGCAACTTGAAATCTGCGCAATACCTGTTAGAGCCTCATCCAGTTAAGCCTGCAATCTCCATGCTCAGAGTAATTGCACACATTGTCATTTCAGTTTCAAGCAAGCTTTTCCTATTACACCCTCACACATTTAATACCCAGAAGGATGAAGAGTTACGGAAAACCCAACAGCTCACCCACTACTTTGAAGAAATTTTGGTTGGTCCTAATATTGCCCACTCTGGGATTGTGGATTTCTTTGTGTTTATTATCAGACACAGCTTCTTTGCTTCTCAGGGAAGGTAGGTGAGTGTGGCTGCCTTAGGCACAGCTGCACAGCACTGCAGGGCTTGGTTGCAAACTAGCAGCATTTTGCTGGGTATGGTTGCAATTTCACCCATATCAATTGCCAGCAGTGGGGGACTGCGGAACCAGATCGCTGTGCAATCGAGGCTGCGGTTCTTTATCCCGTTCCCTCCCACCCTATAAAATGCACATTGGTAAAAGAATTATCTAAACAGAGGAGAAATTCGCCTAAATCCACCCTCACATTAAAAGGGGGAAATACTGTGCACATGGCCATGAGTCTTTAACCTTTAAAGGTAAAGGGTAAAGGGACCCCTGACCATTAGGTCCAGTCGCGGATGACTCTGGGGTTGCGGCGCTCATCTCACTTTATTGGCCGAGGGAGCCAGCGTACAGCTTCCGGGTCATGTGGCCAGCATGACTAAGCCGCTTCTGGCTAACCAGAGCACGGAAACACTGTTTACCTTCCTTCCCGAGCGGTACCTATTTATCTACTTGCACTTTGACATGCTTTCGAACTGCTAGGTGGGCAGGAGCAGGGACCGAGCAATGGGAGCTCACCCCGTCGCTGGGATTCGAACCGCCAACCTTCTGATTGGCAAGCCCTAGGCTCTGTGGTTTAGACCACAACGCCCCCTGCGTCCCTAACGTTTTACCTTTAGGAACGGTTTAAAAACAGGCTGTTTCCAGGCTGGAAACAATGCTCCGAGCTTGCTTAGAGGGCTGCCCCCACCCCCCACAAAGAGGGCCAAAGTCTGGCAACCCTCATAAGATGCTCTGTCACTGCTGAGCATGCAGCCCCACCTGGCGAAATGTGCAGGGAACTATGCACACCTCCCCTGACAGGTGTGTGCCGGCTCTGCATGGACAGGTAGGAGTGCATGGCTTGCCCTGAGAGAAGTTATTCCTTCCTTTTCATGGGAGGCTTGTGGCCCAATGGTCTTGTTACCACCGACAACATTGAAGTGGTCTAGGCCTTTAATTCCCCCATTTTCAGAAACTCTGCTTATCTCCTACAGCGCTTTCTTCCCGTGTGTGTGTGTTTCTTCATTTGTAGCATTTAGATCCCACTTTTTCTTCCAGGGATGCTGCTTTCCCCCATCCTCAGCTACTACACCACAACTATCCTGTGAGGTAGGCTAGGCTGAGAGGCAGCGACTGCCCCCCCCCCGCCCACATCCCGTGAGCTTTGTGGCCGAGCAGGAGATTTGAATCGTAGTCTCTCCCAGGTCCTAGTTGGGCCGCTCTAACCACCGTGCCATGCTGCCTCCGCACCGCCCCATCCGCCGGGCTCCGTGCGCATCTGCCAAACGCGGGCTGGGGTCTCGGACCCTGTGTGAATCCTGCAGAAGCGGTTCTTCTTGTTAACCTGGCAGCAGGACAAGCCCCAACCTGACCCAAGCGGAGTGAAGATCTGCTTCGGGAGCAAGCAGGGAAGAAAGAGTTGCACAGGGATCTGCTGCCCAAGGCAGTTGTTAAGCTGTGGGTGAACATATCAGACGACACAGCAATTCTTCAAACAGCTCTTGTTTATTTACAGGCCAGGACAGAACTGAACTGAAGGGTTCAGCCAGCCTGAGCTCCACTACAACACAACTGTAACAACTTTCTGTAACTAGCCAATCACTGAATGTCACTTTCCTTATTTGCATATGTGGACCTGAGTGAAAACTATCTACAGTATCCCTCTGCTGGCCCAAGGTGAGAACTTCAGTCCATAACAGCAGTTACCTCGCCTTCCCTCGTGGCGGGGCCAGTCTGCCTGGCAACCAGTCCCGTCCTTCCCAGCAAACACCGCGCGACTCCCGGCGGCGGCCTCGGCTCCTCTGAAGCCCTTCAAAGCGCGAACAGGATGCTGGGTAGCGCCCTTCTCCTTCCTCGACTGGGTATCTGGACTACGTCTCCCAGCATGCCAAGCGGGACACAGAAACGTGACAATATGGCGCCCAACGAAGGCCCAACCAGGCACCCGCTCCCCTTCCGGGCGGCCTTTCTCCCGTTACTGGAGCCCAACCCTGAGGCGATGTTATTTCCTTCGAGGTGGGGGAACTACACTGCCCCTGAGCCGGTGAAACCACGCGGTGAAATAAGAACGTACGAAGGCCTTCGGATGAGGCGGCGCGAGGCTGACTGGAAGTTGTGGCGCCTTGCAAGTCTATGTTCGCAATGAGCCTCCGACTTCCGCCCCTCCCGTGAGGCCGCGCAAACTCACAAGGGGGAGACAAGTCCGTACAAAAACATGGCGGACCCCTCAGGCCACCGGGAGTTGTAGTCCCAAGTCGGCCGACTCCAGCTTTTGGCGGGCCGGATAACAACTTTCCCTGAGACTACAAGTCCCATGAAGCTATGTGGCCCCTGGAAAGCGCGAAGAAATCCTAACAAGATGGCGCCTTTCCCGCCCTGCCGGGAGTTGTAGTCGTGCCGCCTGGCATGGTCCTTCTGACTTAATGAGAGACCCAGCAGAGACGGGACTACACTTCCCGACGGGCTCCGGTTTCAGCTGCGGGGGAAGGAGGAGGAGCGGAGGAGGAGGAGGAGAAGGAGAAGAAAGCGACAACATGGCGGCTGCGTCCATTCCCCCGAACCGGGCGCTGTGAGGAGCCAAGCGCCAGGAGCTGGAGCAGCTCTGCCTGTGCCAGGTCCTGGTTCCGGGGGTGCCCGCCCCGTCGCGGAAGTGGGGCTCGCGCGGCCATGGGGGTGCAGGGCTTCCAGGAGTTCGTGGAGAAGCGCTGCCCGGGAGCTGTGGTGCCCGTGGACCTGTTGAAGCTGGCGCGGGCCGTCGGGGGCCGGGGAGGCGGGGGCCCTGCCTACTGCGCCGCCTTCCACCCGCCCCCCGCCGGCTACCCGCACCCCGCCGGGCCCGCGCCGGGCCTGGGAGCCGTGGTCGGTGCCGGCCCCTACGGCCACCCGCAGCCCTTGCCCGGCCCCGCCGCCGCCCCGTGCCCTGCTCGGCTCCTGGTGGATGCAGATTCGGCCTTGCAGCGCCTCTACGGCGGCTACCAGACGGACTGGGTGTGCGGGGGCCAGTGGAACGCTATGGTGGGCTACCTGGCTGCCCTCTCGCAGGCCTGCCTCTACCAAGGCGGGCTGGAGCTGGCTGTCATCTTCAACGGAGGGCTCGGGAAGGAGAGGCTGCCTGAGTGGGGCAGGAAGGCGCAGGCGGAGAGACAGACAGCCCAGCTCATCGCTGGGCATGTGGGCAACAAGGGGACCCCGCCACCCCGGGCCTGGTTCCTTCCCCCAGCCTGCTTGGGGCACTGCGTCCGCTTGGCCATGATTCGATTCCGGGTCAAGGTAAGGCCCACACCACCATCCCAAACGCATCCCATCACATTTTGTAGAGTTCTGCTTCAGAAACGTTGACCATCTCTGTTGTTTCCCTACTCCCATTTTAGTGGGCATTTTTGTTATATTTTGTTCATCTGTTGCCCATCATGGTTTTCCAGATTTCATTCTATCTCAGAATTCCTTGTCACTCAAGCACCTGTTGCCTTCCCTGTCGAGCAGCTCCGGCACCTTTCCTTACAGTTAAGGCCCTCTGCCTACTAATTTTGCAAAGGTGTTGCCCTCACCTTGTCTGCCACTGATATTTCTTATTGCCTACCCTTTATTTTGCCCTATGCGTTTTTAATTCTAATGCCTAGACTATTGTTTTCCTGGCAAAGTCAATATGTGAGTTGTAGTTCACCTGAGAGCCAAACATCAAGCAGTGGAGCATCCTTCTTGACATATAGCCTGGCCTTGCAAAAAAATAAAATAAAATCTGCAGAAGTTTCTAACTCTGGAAAACGTCTACTGTGTTGTCCATCCAAGTGCATCTGTTTTCACTGGGCAGGGGTGGAGAACATGTGGCCTTCTAGTTATTAATGGCTTTCATCTCCCATTAGCACCAGCCAGTGACATCTGGAGAGCCACAGTTTTCCTCACCCCTGATTTATGACATAATTGGCAGCCTGAAATAATCAGTTTTCTACCTAGTTATAAAACCTCCACTGCTTGGTCAACTGGAAGTAATTCTTCCTTACCACAGGCACAGTTTTTACAAAGTTACCACAGGCTGCAATTCTTCCTTAGCCCAAGTGACTGGCAGCTTATTAACCAAATTTGTGCTGTGTCTTTTCACGCTAGCCATCCATTATTCAATCCCGTTACATTCTGCCCCTTCTCCTTCTTTCTTCTATTTTTTAAGTACTTAAATTTTTGTAATCTCTCTTTAATTGATTCATTAATATTTTTGAAGCCAAGGTTTTTGGCATTAGATTTGTGTTTTGCTGAAAGAATAACATGACTAATTCTGGACAGATCTTCTCAGTGTAACCATCTGTGCAATAAGAAATAATAGCAAGAGTGTTTGCATCACCTATTTTAGCCAAGCCTGGACAATTGTAGGATTGAAATTAGCAAAGTGTCGCTTATGGGTTGAGTTTTCTATGGCTGTATGAACTCTATATTGTTTATTTTTGCTAGGAAAACTAAAATTTGCTAGAAAAATGTGGACTGGACCAACACCTAAAGTTAGTATCTAGGACACAGTTGGATGTGCAGTTGCTTCTGCAGGCTTCTGGTATAAGAGCAAGGTGTGTACTACAAGACGCTTTATACAAGAAAATGACATTCAACAGGATTAGAACCCACACCCTCATGCTCACACAGAAGTTCTCTAGTCTAAAGCATTATACTGCTAATCCAGATCAAAATATATTTGAATCATTTCACCCTGTGAAGGGTGATTGTTTGCTCCCCATACCTAACAGTGGGCAAATGGCAGAAGTACATTAGATGAAGTAATGTAAGGCAATATAGGGTAGCCCCCGCCAGCCCCCCCCCCACACATAGTAGGTAATGCAGACACGCTCAGGAAGAACAAGAATTGGTGAATCCCCTTACAGCATGGTATGATGCAGTGCTTCTTGTAGTCTTTGGTTCTGGCAACTGGAATTCAAATCTGAAATTGACCAAGAGAAGTCCCTGAGTTGCCCTGCCTGGACGTTGCACAGCATTTTGCATGATCCTTACAGGGTTAGGGGGCTGGTTGAAATGACAATCAAAAAGGTCTCTGTAGGCAGATGTGTGCGAGAAAAACCAAGCGGTGGGAATAGAATTAAGTAGCAGCATCAGCAGTGGGAAAAGTGGGTATGTGAGCTTGTCCCATGTCAGCTGGTGTCACATAGTGGCTGTTAGTGTGAGGCCAGGAAGTTCCATGTTCAAATCTCACTTGGCCACGAACTTGCTATGTGGTCTCAGGCAAGCCACTGTTCTCTCAGCCTCCCCTATGGTCCTTCCCATATGCTGACAATATACCTTACAGGGTTGGTGTTGTGATTACTGAGCTAATGTTTGCAAAGCGATTTAAGAATGTAAAAGACAGACATTAGTTCAGGCTTCCTCAACCTCGGCCCTCCAGATGTTTTGAGACTACAATTCCCATCATCCCTGACCACTGGTCCTGCTAGCTAGGGATCATGGGAGTTGTAGGCCAAAAACATCTGGAGGGCCGAGGTTGAGGAAGCCTGCATTAGTTAGTCCCTTCCTCCCTCTGTCTGTCTGTCTGTCTCTCTTCTCTCTCACATACACCTTTCAAAGATGTGTGTAAAGCAAGTAAAGGCAAGCCCAAAGTTGTATATCTAATCCTTGTGATTTCTAGGTCCCTGTTACCAGGGTTTTTCAAGTGTTGATCAACAAGTTCTTCACATTTGAGGATAGCCATTTGAGAATTCTAGAATAACTGCAGTATGCCCATGGTGAACTGGAACTTGGTTATCTTCTAGGGTTATTTAAAAATGCAGTGCAATTTCTGTCATTCATGTGTGAGATATGAAATTGGTCACAGCGTTCAGTGTTGAACAAGCTGCCCATCTCCTGTATAGAACCTGATAGGTTTGCTGGCCTTTTTAAAGACACACATTAAATACAATTACAAGAAGCACAAGCAACCCCTTGGCCAGTATGAAAATAGGATGCAGACTAGATGGGCCTTTGGTGTGATACAACAAGACTGTTCTTACGGCGTGCTTGGAGCAACGTGTCTGGCTGCAGATGGAGAATACTGGATTTCAGCTAAATTCCTTCAAATAGCTGCACGTAACCTCCTGAGGCCAAAGGTAAATTGGCAAGCAGAGGCTTGGAGATCAGCTGAAGTTGAATAAGCTTTGGAAACAGCTGACCTGAAACAGATGAGTTTAAATACAGCCTCATTTAATAAATGATCAACCCATTTTTAAAAAGTGTGTTCTCAGCACCACTTTGAGTGCATTTGGAAAAGCAGTTTTACAATATTGGGCACACACTTTTAATAAAGCCCTGTTGATTTCAGAGAGAGAATTGAATCTGTCCTTAAATTTGAAATAAGTGAGACATAAAACGTACTTTAAATCAGGATTGTATGTTGTTTAGGGGTGGGAAACAGTTGAACCCAACTAGGTTTTGGTATTAGTCTTGTACAGTTATCTCTGCAGTGGGCAGGATCCAAACAATTCCACATTAAGTCCCATACATCCAAAGAATATTTGAGCTTGGGCTTCTCAAAATGTTAGTTCCCATACCACAGTCCAGTTTTGAAAACTGAGGGAGATTTCAAAAGTAGATTATAATAATCCGGGTTGGTTGGCTGTTCCATTGTGTTAGGGTGGGGGGCAGAGAAAAGAGGAATGGAAACCCACTGGGTATGCCCAAGCCTGGGCTAGTATAGAAGCAGCTCTTTGGATGCTGACCTGTGTATTTCTGTATATTGTGGGCTGGATGGATTGAAGGGAACCGAAGCCTCAAATCAGAGCAAAAGTTCTTAATAGTTTGCCGCTGAGCATTCCATTCCATTCTCCCTGTTCATTTTTGCTAAGAGGTCTTGGGTTTTGTGCTAAAGAAATCCCAGTCTCTCGCAGTTCAGAATCAGTGCTTCAAGTCCATTACGATTTGAAGCCTGTGTGTCTAAATTTTGCTCTGTTGCACGAAACCATTTTGTTTTCAATACTGTGTGTCATGGGAGAGCAGGGAGTGAGGCTCTTAAAATGGTTGGAAGCAGTAAGTGTGTGGATATAAAGCAAGAGAGACATGTGGAAGGACGGGGATTCATACACAGTGAAGTATGGCAACTTTCTGCTGGATTCTGTACTGAGATACCATGTCACTTGTAGGCATTTAGCATAAATAGCCCTTCATGCTTTTAAGGTTCTCTTCCTGTAAAAAAGAGAGAGAGGGAAGGAGAGATCTAGGACAGTGTTTCCCAACCTTTTTTGGGCAAAGGCACACTTGTTTCATGAAAAAAATCTCGAGGCACACCACCATTACAGCCCCGTGACGTCAGCGCGCAGCGTCACGCCGGGAGGGACATGAATTGCTAGCAAATTACATAATCACCTCCTTGAGGGCTGGCTCATCTTCTCCGAAGGCAGAACCCCATTAATTAACAGCACAGACTCACACCATAGCCAAGACGAGGGGGGGAAACCTCAGTCATGCACAGTCATGCACATGTGGGGGCTAAATGAGGACAAAGACCGGGCAGAGAGCAGAGTTCAAATCACCCCACCTGGCCAGGACAATCCCTGGGTGCTCCCTTGGGCCACTCGCCTGACCCACCTCGCAGGGCTGTTGTTGCGAGGATAACACGGGGAGAACCACGCGCGCCCCCGGGAGCTCCTTGGAGGAGAAAGCGGGCGATGAATGCAATGCACGAAATATATGAGAGGCGACCAGGTTTTGCAGGTGAGGGGCCCCCACCAGCCTCCGCTTCCAACACCCGGCGCAACGACGCCGAAGTTTCCCCCCGGGCTCAGCTCGGGGAGCAGCGCTGCTCCCCCCCGGCTCCCCTTCGCCCTCCCGGCTCTCTCTGCCGCCCACTGGGGACCCCCCTCACCTGCCAAGTCCGGAGCGCCGGTGGAAGTTGCATGCATGCATGCAGGGCACCGCGTTGCCATTGCATTGCACTGCACTCCATGCAACGCCTACACGTATGCATTGCCTTGCACGCCCGCCAAGGGGTCTCCCCGCGGTCTGATGCATCCCCTCCGGCGCGGATGCAGCATTGCAAAAATAAAAAAACCCCGACGCAGCCCTACCTGGGGGGCAGCCTCCGCCGCTCCGCCTCCGCAGGGATCCCCGGGCTCCATCCTGCCGCCCGATCTCCGTGGGGGCGCAGGCAGGCTGCGCGGGGTCTGCGCGGAAGAGCCCCTGCCCGCCCGGCCACCGCCGCTGTGCTCATTCCATGGCCGGGAGAAGAGCGCTTCAAACAAAACGCCCAGCCCGCCAAGCCACGCTGGGAAAAGTAGTTTGCGCACCCCGCGCGGGCGCGGAGCCCAAGGGCGAGGGGACTACGGATCCCGGCAGCCCCCGCGCCGGGGACGGAGGGGGAGAGGCCGGGTGCAGGGATGGAGGGACGGGTGGGCGAGCGAGTGAGTGAGTGGCAGCCGCCAAGCCTTGGCCAAGAGCCAGGAAGGGCCTCCCCGGAGGAGGAGGAGGAGGAGGAGGGAGGCGCAGAGCGGGAGGGAGGGAACCCCAGGGGTCATCTACTGACGGCGCCCCAATCGAAAATTTGACTTTTAAAAAAAATATCTTTCGAATTTTTTA
Source organism: Podarcis vaucheri (assembly GCF_965113315.1). NCBI lineage: Eukaryota > Metazoa > Chordata > Lepidosauria > Squamata > Lacertidae > Podarcis > Podarcis vaucheri. The sequence goes on from NC_138755.1 coordinate 5,280,793, forward strand.
ATTTTTCCCGCGGCACACCAGGCAACATCTCGCGGCACACTAGTGGTTGGGAAACACTGATCTAGGAACTTGCTTCCCTCCCCCCCCCCCCCAAGAAAAAACTAGGCCATGTTCTGTGCTGTCTATCATGATTGTGGCTTTAATCTCTTAAACTAAGATTTTAGTTACAAGAAATAACTTTTGTTGTTCATTTTTGGAATGTCATTTGGCTTCCAGTGAGTGTGTTACCTTTTCGAACTGCAGTCTTTTCGAAGTGTGGATGGGTGGTCCTGAAACAGTGTTAGAACCTCAGGTATATCAGCTAATCACCAAATGGCACCTTAAACTGAGGTTATGGTTGCCACAATGCAATGTCTATGCATCTTTTTAAAAATGAAGTTTGTTATGATTATTTGCTTCATTTCTATACTGATCTATATTTTAAAGAAAAAAATATAGCAGTTTACAACACATTAAAACAGCAAATAAAAGAATCCAGAATAAAACAAATTCAAGCTTCAAGGAAAATATTTCAGATCCTTCTCTAAGGGACATTTGATTTCCCCCATATTTATTTACCTTCCTAATTCATACAGCTGCCCCATAGCAGAAATACTCTAGGAAGCCAGGATGGTGTAGCGGTTAGAGTGTCAGACCAGGACTCAAATCTTGAAGCTCACTGGGTGACCATGGGCCAGTCACAGCCTCTTAACCTACATTGTGGGGTCATTGTAGGAATTAACTGAGGAGGGGAGTGAACCATGGAGAAAAAGGTGGGGTATAAATGCAATAAATAAGCTCTTCTGCTTACCTGCTTAAGAAAGTTGGAGGGGCAGCCAGATGGAGATGTCGGTTGCCAACCTGGCACTCAGAGATCTCCATGTGGTCACAATTGGACTTGCTCCACACCTGGCGCCTGGTGAAGTTCTAACATTGTCCTGAAATTATTGTGTCTTATTGTTGGCTTGTGTGGGGACAGATTGTGATGATGCTAGATGTTGGTAACCTACAGATAAAATGCATATCAGTATGTTGGTACTTGCTATTTTTCTGGTGATTGCTATGGCTCTTGGTGTTTCTCAGGGCAATGAACCTATAAGAAGCTCTTGGATGAAGTAAAACAATCAGCAGGAATACCAGCATTCTGTATTTACTGGGTGGGTGGGCATGGAATCATTCAATGCAGGAAACAGGAAAGGACACAAATAAAAATAATAACTGACAGATGTTTGAGAGGCGGCAGGAGAAACGAGACACACTTGGATTTCTGATCCAATGAAGTTAAATTTCCAAAATTGCAGGTGGGAGAAGGCAGTCAACTTTGCTGAATCAGCCTGATGTCTATGTAGTCTAGCAACTAGCCTAGTCTTTGGGAGCACACAGATGATGGCTTGCTCCTGGTATTCAGTAGGTTTTATGCCTCTGAACATCAAAGGTATTTATCATGGATATGAGTATGGATGGTCATATTCTCCATGAATTTGACAAAAAATAGTTTATACAAGCTAATTGAGCTAGTGAACCATCACCGTGTCTTGTAGGAACGAATTCCATCATTTTATCCATTAACCCTCCCTAGCAAATACTTTTGCATCAACTTCAGGAGGCCCTTTTCATGTTTTTCAGGGACAGGATCTTTAAGCCTTAGGGGTTTGCAAAATGTTCTTATGAAAGGGCTAAAGATTTCAGCTAAAGAACTAATGGTCACTAAGGAAATGCTAGTGATCACCATTTATAGCAAGAGTAATGTCTTGCTTCCCATTAAATGTCAAAGAATTTATTTTTGGGTTGGGGCAGAGGAACAAAGCCTTAAGATTACAGTGACAGGACCCAGTCCCTTAAATGTTCAATAGTTGGATAATAGGGTGGTCAAAAAAAACCCCCAGGATCTGCCTTTATATTGTTTTTTAAAATCCTGATTTGAAAGATAAACAGCCTAGTTCTTGCTGCTTTGCCATTAATCACCTTTGGTTTTTAAGAGTTTCTGTCTTGCTTCCAGTTTGTTTTGCTTGGTTTCTTTCTCACACTAAAATAGCTTTCCAGCCTCTGTCCCCTCTTGAGAAATATGAAGTGAATCACAGTAAACCATTAACTGTATAGGTTACGGGTGCCAACCATTTTGGGCCTCTGGGCACATTTGGAGTGAGTGCTGTGGGTGGGTGCCATGCCCTCTGATAACTTCTCTTCTCCACCCTCACACCACCAGGACTGAGCGATAGAAGAGCACACACTTCACTTTCCCAAGGGGTCTAGGTAAAAGTCAGATCTGGGACTGTGAGTCCTGAGAAGCACATAGAGCTGAAAAGGGAAGTGACAAAGAACATCGCTCTTCCAGCTTCCCCCTTCAGCCCTGTGTACTTACTTTCAAGTGGGAAACAGGTAACCATCCTCACCACCTCATGACCAAAGGGGGAAGGGAATAGAAAAACTCAGAAATTCCTGGATGCCAGATGGCACCTGCAAGCAGCATAGTAGTGATCTCTGGTGTATATGATGTCTTTTTCTTGAGAAACAAGGAAGGAAGGAAGGCAGGCTGTTGACCCACTTGATATGAGATAGAACCTGTAGTGTGGGATATCTCTTGAAAATTGTCAACACCTAAATCTAGTGTACATGTAATATTTTACAACCTCCTAATCATGATTAAGAGATAGGAACCGCCTTCCTCCCCACTCCCTTTCCCCTTCTAATTCTCCTCCTTATTCTTTAGTGTTATGTTTGCCCTGAATTTATCACAGACCACGGTTAACTTTAACTAGAGTATGCAGAACAGCATGAAACTGAAACACATGATGTCTAGACACCTTGTTCTGATGACATTTTTGATATTCACATGCCATACCTTTCAGCTTCCAAAGGGAAGTGAGCCGCTTTCCTGCATATATAAGCAGATGGAGTCTGTGGAGGAATTGCCCTGAAGTGAATTCTGTACTGGGGGGGCTTAACAGAAAGCACGAAAGAGCTTTGCTGCAGTGTGCCTTTTTACTCAGCCTCGTCCCTTCTTTTCTGCAGGTGTTCCAGAGCCTGGAGGATCATCACCAGGAAGTGGTATCCTTCTTCCGGGAGAATGGTTTCCATGGGCTCATTGCCCATGACTCCGAGTATGCCCTCTGCAACATACCCTCCTATTATAGCTCCCATGCCCTCAAACTGAGCTGGAATGGCAAGAACCTCACCACCAACCAGTTCCTGATGCAAGAAGTGGCCAAGCAGCTGGGCCTCAAGCTAAGCAGCTTTCCCATCTTCGCTGCCTTGCTCGGTATGTTGAAACTGGATGGGCTGAGTGGTGAAGTGAAGGTTTCAGAGGATTGGGTCCAATTCCCTGCTTGGGCAAAAAGCTCACTAGGCAGCCATGAGCAAGATGCTCTCCCTTGGCCTAACTCACCTCCCACAGTTGTTGTGAAGGCTGTAAAAAGAGTGAAACATTAAATCAGCAGGAGTAGGCAGTGGCACAGTTCAGCAGCATATATTTCAGTGCCTTGACTTTAAAATGAGGGGTACAAGTACTCAAAAAAATTGTGTTAGTGAATTGTTTCACACACAGTCTTTTCTCTGCCTAACTATAGCATTCCCAGGGTGTCCCAAGATCCGGCTTAATTTTACACATGGAATGTCTGGTATCTCTCAAGCTAATGAGAGACCCAGGAAGGGCTGTCAGATCACAGGTGCTTTCAAACTCTCAACTTCCCCCCAACTTCAGTGTTTGGTGCTACTCAAGCTGGGAGTCTCTGATCTGGGGGAAAGAAAAAGAGAGTTAGGATGTGTCCAGATATTGGCGAAGGGCTGCTGTGTATTTATCTATCTAATTATTATATTTATATCTCACCTTTCCTCCAAGGAGCTCAAGGTGGGAGACATGGTTCTTCACCGCCACCCTTAATTATCTTCACCACAACTCTGTGAGGTAGGTTAGGCTAAGAGACTGATTGGCCCAAGGTCACCATTCATGGCTGAGTGGGGTCCTAGTGCAACACGCTAAATCACTACACTGCACTAGCATTGGCAGGAACTAGAAAGAATCCGGAAGGTTGTCTGAACATGTGAAGCTGCCTTCTGCTATATCTGATCCGTGCAGAGTTAGATCATCCTGCCTAGTATTGTCTGCTCTGACTGGCAGCAGCTCTCCTGGATAAGATATTTTTAACTGGGATGGCATTACCTCTGGGCTACAGCCCCATGCCAACGTGTGTCTTTTCAATATGAGAAAGAAGAGGAACGTGCAGTGAAGATGAGAGAGAACTTAAATTCTGTTCAGGACATGAGTGCTTAATATTTCTTCAGGGAAAAGGCTTTGAGTGAGGATGGGAGCATCTGGAAAGTGGTTCTGTAAGTGATCCACCATACTTATGACCTCAGGAAGCTTTACGAGATGCCTTGGTCAAGGCCATAAGAACAGTCCCTATGAGTCCAGCTGAACACTATACTGGCAGAAGTCTAGAACGTGGATGGAAGCCAAATATGCTTGCAGTTTCTGGGTCATTGCTGGCATAAGAAGCTTCCACAGAGAGAAATTGAATGTGGACAGAGAATTCAAGTTGCTCCTCTCAGAATGAGGTATTGATAACTCCAGACATGCTCTCCTTAAGAACTTCCGCCACCTTGGTTGGGCTTGGATTCAATTTGTGCTTTGTTTCAGCTGGAGGAACGTGCAAATTAAGTAGCTCCATGCAAATGTTTATAACTTCTGTACTAGAATGTGGATATGTGTGTGTTGTGTGCAGGAGAGTCTTTAGCATCATATAGGTGGCACTGTGATTTAAACCACAGTGCCACTTGGGCTTGCCGATTGGAAGGTTGGCGGTTTGAAGCTCTGCAACAGGGTGAGCTCCTGTTGTTCGGTCCCAGCTCCTGCAAACCTAGCAGTTCAAAAGCACGTCAAAGTGCAAGTGCGGGAAGGTAAATGGCGTTTCCGTGCAACCCCAGAGTTGTTCACGACTGGACTTAAATGTCAGGGGTCCCTTTACTTTTACCTTTATACTTAATGTGCTTAAACCTTAACACTAGCAGGTTCAATCCAGTGAGACCTGTTTCTGCATACCTGTGTTTTACCTATTGGAAAGGCAGAGAAATAAATTGGATGGGGCAGGGGAGAGGGTTTGAATCCTCTTGTTTGTTGGCAACTGTTCAGTTGTTATTCCCTTTTTGCTCCCAGGGAACCACATCCTTCCAGATGAAGATTTGGCTGCCTTCCATTGGAGCCTTCTTGGACCAGACCACCCACTAGCTTCACTCAAGGTAGTGCCAGCATCCCCTTGTCCTGTCTTGAGGGCAGCAGGGCAGGAAACCCTGGACTGAAAGGGCTGCAAAGGGATTGCCCTTTGGGGAATGAACTGGTGCAGTGGTGTCTTAAGGAAAAAAGACTGTGAGGTGGATTGGAACTAGCACTCCAAAACCTTTTTTCCACATCTCTTGGGAGACATCATTGTTTCTGAAGAGCGGCGGGAGAGGCAGTGCTTTCAAAACCAGTTCTGGGAAAGGGTGGCTCTGATGTTTAGAGTGGTGGTGCTGAGGATAGCGCTACTTGAACTCCGTACGACATTTGTCCTTCAGACAAGTGGGAGAAATGCAGTTTGGACCAAGGCTAATAAAAACTAAGATTTCTGTCCCTAGCTCTGGAAGAGGAGTGGAGCATGTGGGGGCTGGTAGTTCTCCAGATGTTGGACTCCAATTCCCATCAGCCCCAACATGGCCAATGGTCAGACATGATGGAATTTGTAGTTCATTGACTTTTGTATAGAGATAGAATGGGGTTAGGCTAGGTCTAGAAAAAAAGAGTCACAGCATGACTCTTGGGGAGTCAGGGTGCATTTTCCCAGCATTTTTTTGGTTTTGTTTGTGTAGTTTTTTGTTTTTAAACTACTGCCACAGCTTCATATAGCTGGAGGACTTTTGATGGATCTAGCCACACAACAAGAAGAGGAAATTCATGATGAACCTCTGGCATGGGTTACTCTCCTGTTCTCTGCCAATGTCACGCTCCATGCTGGCTGCTGTAAAGGCACTAAGATCAGTACATGCTTTATGCCCTAGGCAGTCACATTTGCCAGGGGTATGCCAGTGTTTGATTTGTGTTGTAAGTATCTTTATTTGTGTGAAAAGGTATGTCTCCTAGCCCCACAAGGGTTCTCAAAGGGGCTTAGGAAACAGTTATAATAATGCCATACAAAACCTACATTGGAATTAGAACATTTTAAATCGATACAACAGCCAAGATAAAACAAAGTACATTAGTGATGCTTGCTCAAAGGACTAGCTAAACAGAAAGGTCTTGGGAGGTGAAAGGGGATAAGGAGGGTACCATTCCTGAGAAGGCTATGTCTCTTAAGGTGATGGTAGCGCACCCAGAGAAGGGTCTCCCCTGATGGTTTGAGAAAATGAATACCTCCCAAGTAACTTGGCAAACACAAAAATGTATGAAGAGGAGAAAATATGACTTCAGACATGCAGCCGATTTGCAGCTTTCTTGGTATATGCTCACTTCATATCCCTTCGTGTTTAGAGATTCCAGCAATCTTCCTTCATATTTATTTACTATAGCAAATGCCAAACAATATATTGTATCCCCAAGAAACATGATTGTTATGTGAATCTGCCCTTAAACTTTGGTGTCAAAGTCCGTGATGCACAGAGGACCCTGCTTTAGGATAGGGCAGTTGAACCAGGTGAGCTTCTGTCACTAGCAAGAGCTGCATAATAGGGTGGAGCCATTTCAGGATCTCGGAGCACCATGTTTCTGCACTAGGGATCAGCAGCTGGGAGGCCCCAGGGCCAAATTTGGTCCCTGAAAGGTACAAGCCATGTATCTTCCTACGGCACCCCACTGCAAGTCCAGAGAAGAAAGAGACATGTAGAAAGGGTCTGCGGCAGTAGGGCTTCCTGTTCATCCACCTGGTGGGTGTGGGGACTGTCCCCAAAATAGCCCTCTGGTAGAAGTTGTTGCTTACCAGGCCTGTAGAGCACAGAGATGTTGCCTTGCTGCTGTTTGCCTTTGCCAGGGATTTTAAGTGCTTTGTGTGCTGGTTCTAGGTGCGTGCCCATCAGCTGGTCCTGCCACCCTGTGATGTAGTCATCAAGGCTGTGTCCGAGTATGTCAGCGCCATCAAAAATCCCTCCCACTTGGATGTGATAGGGAGAGATGTCTTCAAGCACTCCCAGGTGAGACAGAGCCTGTGGTGCAGGGCTAAATTTCCACCTATCCTCGCGGCTGCTGTGAAAGTTGCAGGCAGTGGAGAGGTTTGGGATAAAGGGATCCACAGAAGGAAAAGAGGCTTATTTATGGGGACTGCTAAAATGAGGGTTAGATCCTGGGTTCCCGTTTCAGCGCTTCCGCAGTCCACAGCAGCTGGTTGGTTCATAGTGGCCTGTGCCTCCAAACCCCATAGCAATAGCAGATCGCATAACATTATAGCCCTCTGTGCTGGTCGGTAGGATGTTCACACCGAATGCCATTGCGACTTGCAATTGGCCGCACTCCTGTCCCCGCCCCTGTCACTTTCTTTTCCTCTGGTTCCTCCCCAGTCCAGGACCGAAGATAAAATTGAGCGTTTCAAGAAGGCTGTAGAATACTATTCCGTGGCCACGAAGGCACCGCCTACCCCAGTGGGCCAGTCCCCGTATGTTCGTGAGTATCCAGGCGGCACTGGTCAACCTCACCTCTCTCTCAGCCGTGTTTTCTCCCGCTGTCCAAGAAGGTGAGGCCCTGCCTGATACCCTATGGCGCCCTCCGCTGGGAGAGATCAAGCCTGCACTTTTCTCTAGAGTTGCCACCTCCTGGCCCAAAGAGGGCTTGGGTGCCTTTCATTAGCCACGTGGCTGGAAGAAATTTGGATTGGCTTTCCCAGTGGCCATGCATTACAGGGAGCCAGAAACTCCACCTTTTGAACTTCTCTGTGTCACGGTCTGCTAAAGGCACTGGAGCACCTTTCCAGGCCAGGTGCTGGTAATCTCATGGAGCCATTCACACATTCTGCCCTCCTACAAAACTACTATTAACAGCCGTTCCTCATTGTCCACAGTCGTGTGTTAAAGTTACATAGCAAGAGTGCATTCTCGGGATCTCTTAACGAGGCATAGCTAATCTGGGTTAAGTGCCTCTGAATATGCATACTTGTTTAAGGATATAGGTGCCTTGATGGACTTTAAATTCCCCTAGTCCAGCATCTTTTGCAATAATCTCAATAATCAGAGGAAATATAGAATCTGTTGAAAATTGAACAATGGTTTGCCAGTGAACTGCAGTCTACTATTTACCTTTTGCTGGACAAGAGAACTGGTATATCAATCAGCACCCCCTCCTTTCTTTTTTTGGTCTGGAGTGACTTTTCAGACATAATTCCTCCAGGATTTCTGGACCAAAGTATATGTCCTCATTCTGCATTGAACACCACCCTCTTCTCAGGAGATTTACGCAAATCTTTGAGAGCTACTTTCCTAAACCATGCTGCCATGTGCAGGGGTTCCAGCATGGCAGAGTACCATAAGGTTGGCCAAAGGTACAAAGTCAGAGTCACCAGCTTGGGAAAGACATAAATGACTTTCCTTCATAACACAAAAATATGACTCCCCCTGCTCACACCTTCTTTTTGAAATGTTCATCAACCACATCCTAGTTTAACCAACTTGTACATTGGCAGGTATCCGCACTCAGTCTTTTTAATGGTCCTGGCAGGGGTGTGCTGGGAAAATGGAGATTCCTGTATTTTAACAAGGTGACAATTCTGTGTTTCAGTTCCAGCTTTTGGGCCCAACCACTTTGGAGGGGCAGCACCTATGAACCGCAATCCAATGGTACCGCTCCCTTCTGGGAAGGCTGTGGTAAGTCCCCAGACTTGTTTTAGGCAGATGTTCAACTTTTCTTGATAATTTTGTTCATTACTGTGTTCAAGATAGACAGGTCAGTGGCTGTGCCTCCTTATTGCTCATTGGGTTATTGAGGGGAGACTGTTGCTTGTTGGAAGCCAAGCCTAGAAGAAGAAGAGAAGAAGAGTTTGGATTTGATATCTCGCTTTATCACTACCCAAAGGAGTCTCAAAGCGGCTAACATTCTCCTTTCCCTTCCTCCCCCACAACAAACACTCTGTGGGGTGAGTGGGGCTGAGAGACTTCAGAGAAGTGTGACTAGCCCAAGGTCACCCAGCAGCTGCATGTGGAGGAGTGGGGAATTGAACCCGGTTCACCAGATTACTAGTCTACCGCTCTTAACCGCTACACCACACTGGCTCTCATAACAAGCTTATTTTGTATTTCAGCGGAGAGTGAGGCAGTTGAATTCTGAATTGAATTCTGGATTGTGCTACTTCAGGCAGCAATGGGTGTGTCATTTTTAAAAATGCTCTCTTATGCAAAAAGCCACATACGTATAACAGACCAGCACATAAAAAAGAGGCTTGTGATAAACATATTCCTCTAGTTCACAGCATTCAAAAACATGACACCCTCTCCCTCCTGCACTCAGACTGAAGTAGTACAGTCTGGAATTTTACCACAGTCTGTCTCATTCTTCATAAAGTATAAATCTGCTGACCAAGGCCAAATTCTGTGTTTGCAAAGGGTAGGTCTGCACCTGCAATTCATTCATATGCAGGTGCTCTTGCGAGCATTTGGTCCCGTTTCAAGGAGAGCTATAAAACTGTACCATGAGAATGATCCCCTCTTGTTACCACTGCCTCCTTTTAAATCTGTTGCATTGCATCTTCTGCCAAGCCAAGGCTGTGCACATTCCATGAGTCTGTGATACCATATGGAGTGTGGCATCTGACGCATGTTATCATCATAGGCATCTCAGCCTTTAAAAAAATAAAACTCTTGTTTCTAACTCTTATAGTTGCTTGAGCTAAAGATGTAGACAGTACATGATCCATCTATTTCTGACTGCCAGCCACTGTCCAGGGTTTCATGCAGAGGTCTCTCTCATCACTTGTTCTTTGAGCCCATTTTGTACTGCAGATCCTAGGGATCAGAGACTGCCTGCAAAGCATGTTCTCTGCTGCTAAGCTGTGGCCCTTCTCCAGGTTTGCTCAGGTAGCTCCAATGACAATCTGTCAACCCATTTCCCCCCTTTGCTTCCATCTCCAGTTTGCACCTCAGATGGGGCCAAAGATGCAGTACCATCCGCCTTCCACTCATGGCGGTGTTGCCGCCTCCTCGTCTTTCCTTCCCGGCCCTGGCTCCAGTTTTCTCTTCTCTCCACATGGCCTGGTGGATGCAGCCCCTTTCCATGAGGACCCTGCTCTGAAGGGCGGACACTTCAACAACTGGCCTGTTTCATATGACAACTGCCCCGCCAAGTTCCCCAACCACCACCTGAGTTCCAAGCCCTCCCCATCGTCTGGGCCTGGGTCTTCGCCCTCCTCCTCCTCCGATGGAGAAGAGCACAACGGAACCAGCTCCAAGTGAGTGGGGACGCAGTGGCATTCTGAGATCTGCAGGACAGACGGGGGTGGCAGCTATGGATGTATGGAAGAGGGTGGTTGAAGGGGCCCATGAGTGCTGTTCATGTGTCTGGGAAAGTGCGTAGCATTGAGCAGGGATGGTGGAACCAGGAGGATTCCTCAGTTCTGATCTTATGGTGTGGTGTGGTGGGGGAAGAAGCTGGATAGAAGGGCCAGGTCCTGGCTTTGCTGCTTGCCACGGGGTGTGGGACTGCTAGCGTATCCCTTTCCTCTCACTGCTGCAGCCACGTCTCTGAATCCGGACCTCGCAAGTCTGGCTGGGAGGATCCTGGGGCTGAGAAGAGGATGACTCAGGGCTGGGGGCAGCCACCTGGGGGCACTGGCAACTCAGAGAGGAACCTGAGTGGGCCTGAGGCTCACATTCCTTCGCTGCTCTCCATGGCAACTCGCAACCACATGGACATCACCACCCCGCCCCTGCCCACTGTTGCCCCCGAGGTGCTTCGGGTGGCTGAGCACCGGCACCGGCGAGGGCTTATGTACCCATTCATCTACCATGTCCTAACAAAGGTGAGCTGGGGGTTGGCAGTGGACCTTTTAAGTTATTTTAACTGGCTCTCTGTGGGGTGGCTTGGAGGGCAGCACAGGGGCTGAGAGCCAGCAATCATAGAATTGGAAGAGACCACAAGGGCCATCGAGTCCAACCCCCTGCCAAGCAGGAAACACCATCAGAGCTGACATATGGTTGTCAAGCCTCTGCTTAAAGACCTCCAAAGATGGAGACTCCACTTCGACCTTAGAAAAAGTTCTCTATAAATGATTGAGGTATATAAGTGAAAAGTTGATTATATAAACTGAGTTAAATATAATAATGAATTAAGGGTAAAAATTCAATATAAATAAGCATAATAACAAATTAAGGTTAAGAATTTAGAGATAAGAACTTGTTGGATAAATATTTGGACTTGGAATACAAGAAGGGGAGGTGAGGGGAAGTTTCGGAAAGAAGTTATTGAAAATGGGATTGTAAAGAATGAATTCTTTTTTTCTTCTTTTTTTTTGCTTTTTGTTTTTTGTATTACTTGAAATTCTAATAAATATTACTTTAAAAAAAAACACAAAGAAGGAGACTCCACCACACTCCTTGGCAGCAAATTCCACTGTCGAACAGCTCTTATTGTCAGGAAGTTCTTCCTAATGTTTAGGTGGAATATTCTTTCTTGTAGTTTGAATCCATTGCTCCGTGTCCGCTTCTCTGGAGCAGCCGAAAACAACCTTTCTCCCTCCTCTATGTGACATCCTTTTATATATTTGAACATGGCCTGGACCCTCAGTTTCCAACCCTCCATTCCAGGGTGAAATCAAGATCCCAGTGTGCATTGAAGACGAGTGCAACACCGAGCTACCACCAGCAGCTGTCCTTTTCCGGGCTGCGCGGCAGCATGTCTATGGCGTCCTCTTCAGTGTGGCTGAGACCCAGAGGCGGATGGAACGGCTGGCTGTGCGCAAGCGTATCCCTGTGAAAAGTAGGTGATCCCTTCAGCCTGCGGTTGCTTTGCTGTTCCAGTGTTGTGTTCGTAAAAGCGGGAAGGTGGGCCTCCCAGAGCTATCCTGGGCACTTTTTGGAATATGGAGATTCATTGGCAGCAAGGGCCTTTTTTTATCGGCCATTGTGTTGAACTGCGGGACTTGCGGTACATGTCTGCTGAATAGGTTCAGTCGCCAATTGATAGGCAGCATCCTGGTTTCATGTATCTGTCCTCCAGGTGGGCTAGGTCCAAATGGTGTTTCTCCTGGTCATGTGAGCTTGGGGAAGTGCCTTCTGTGTCTCCTTACAGGAACAGTGTGCAAGTGTTTTATCCTCGCAGTCAGATGGGCCCTGTTCTTTCCTCCATAGCTCCTCCTGTTATCGTCAAGGAATGGTCTGCGTACAAGGGGAAATCCCCACAGACTCCAGAATTGGTATCGGCCCTTGCTTTTCGAGAGTGGACGTGTCCTAACCTCAAGAAGCTATGGCTGGGCAAAGCAGTGGAGGACAAGAACCGACGCATGAGAGCCTTTTTGGCCTGTATGAAATCTGACACCCCCGGCATGCTCAATCCCGCCAATGTCCCCACACATCTGCTGCTTATGTGCTGTGTGCTACGGTGAGTGGGGCAGGTCTGGGCACGATGGGTGGGAATGCTCAGAAGGGAGGGCTCCTGAGACAGGATGGGTGGAATGGCACAGCAGGATTTGGAAGAATTGTGGCTCTGTGTACGGGCGGGTGGAGTGCCAGTTATATCGTCTCCTGTCTTAAGGCTCAAAACTTACTCTAGTAACTGAAAGTACATTCTATTTACACATTTTGAGTTTCCAAGAAAATACAAGGTGTAGATGCCTATCTATCTAGCTATTAATGTTGAGTTCCTGTTAAAATGCTTGTAACCTCTTGCAGCATTAAAGTTAAATAGAAAAAGAAGCTGGGAAGTGTCCCTTTGGTTTCCTTTCCTCCCCAGTACGTGGTGGAGTAACTCTTTTGATTTATAAATTCTGTCATTTATTTTTTTTAAAGATACATGATACAATGGCCTGGGGGTCGGATCCTGCATAGACATGAGTTGGACGCCTTTCTGGCCCAGGCTGTGTCTGCTCAGCTGTATGAGCCAGATCAGCTTCAAGAACTGAAGGTAAGGTTGAGCTTGGATTTGATCTTTGCAATCTTTATACCCTTAGGGCAGGAGTGGGGAATCTAGGATAAGGTTACCAGACATCCCTGTTTCCCGGGGACAGTCCCCGGATTTACAATTCAGTCCCCATACAAAACCCATTGAAGTTGAAAAGTGTCCCTGGATTCATTGAATAAAATCTGGTAACCTTAATCTAGGAACCATCTCAGATGTTACTGGACTACAGTTCCCACAATCCCTGACTATTGGCTGTGGCTACTGGCACTGATGAGAGTTGGAGTCCAACTGCATTTGGAGGGCATTGATTCCCCATCTCTGTTGCAGGGAATGGGGAAGGCAGCTCAGTGGATTAGAGCTCGTGGGCTAAGGAAGGGGAACCTTTCTTGTCCATGAGAGGCAAAACCTTCCTGCAAATCATGCATTTTTTGCAGATGCACTCCCCTTGTCAATGCTTCCCTGCTGCCCTTTACTCACTCACTCACTCATCCCATCTCCTCTCATACTGCTGCTGTTCCTGCTAACCCAAAACTTCTAATTTTGCAAAACCTGAAATTTCAGACTCCTGTCCTGTCTCTGATGGCAGATGATACAGTGGGTGGGATTCAGTATTGTGCTAGGACAAAACATTCTGTCTGCGCAAGTATTGCAGCCCTTCTCCCTCCCTGCAAGGTGTTTTGGATGTTCTCTTGACACCCCCCTCCCAAGTTAGTTTTGGGACTCATGCAGGGGGATGGGGGGATGGAAAGCCCCATTGTGCAAGTGGAAGTCCTTGCACAGGGCTTCTGCTGACAAGGCTTGTTAGGCTGGAATTTGCCTATGTTTGGGTTGTTCTGCTCCAGACTGCGGGTGAGAGATCATATATTCCTTGTACATAGAAAATGAGCATGCAGACTTGTTGGTGGTGGTTGAGGGAGGAGTCTAGTATAATATTTTGGCTTTCTTACTGGTATTCTAGTTTTCTGTGTACAGTGAATCTTTTTCTGTGCATGAACGTTCCATCATGAGAGCCCCGGTTACAGAGGGGCTGTCCACACATGAGTTTACTACCACTTCCTGTTGCTTATGACAACAAGACCTAAAACTTGTGATATACATAAAGTCATCCTGCGTATATTACATTGGATTGAGTAGACTTTTAAGCAGAGGAATTTGATGTAGAGCAGTAGTGAAAGAAATCCGTGGCATAGTGTTTAGAGGTATAACAGGAGGGCCACTGTGATCTTTAAAAGTTGTCTGAGGCAGGGACTTTTGGTTGGAACTATGGCGAACTGAGATAACATCTGCTAGCGCTCCACTAGCAGAGAGGAGAGGTGGTCAGGGGATAAATCTGGCTACCTAACTCCCCTTTGTACTAAGGGAGGTCGAAGAGCACAGCCTCAGATATTCTGAAGGAGACATTCATCATCGTACTGAGGGAAAGATAAATCTGTGGAGGTGAAATGTGTCTACAGCGATGCAAATATATTGGCTTGGGCACTGCATAATCACTCTTAAACTAGAGCTTAAAGTTTGCACCCTCCTTATCTTAATTATTATTAGTAGGACTGGAAAGTAAGGAATATAAATTGGATTCTCTATTTGTCAATTAATAACAAACAGAGGCAAAAGACTGCGGACAGTTAAAAGCAATAACAGAGAACAGGCGGAAAGCCTTTTCAAGAAGATCTAAATAATTTACTGCCTGGAAATATTGGAGCTCAAAATTGCTTATAATTTATTTTTTACCTCTTTTGTAAATCCTTGTTTCTGTGTGCTGAGTTGATGGAAAATGAAAGTGGGAATTGCTGTCTGCGTCACACAACACAGGGAAGCGAAGACAGCGTAATATATCATGCTGACACTAAACTCATGCAAAGGCACAGCTAATAGACTTAAGAAACAGATTACAGGAGATGGTTAAGGAGATTGGGATACAGATAAGACGAGTGGGAGGTGCAGGATCTGCAGTCGGCGAACAGAGGGACCACTTTTGTCTAAATGTGAAAAAAATACCAGATGGAGCTGAAGAGACAGATTTATGGCTGCCAGAAAGGTGGGAGCTGATGACGGAATCTGCTGTAAAGTTGGAAATTTACTGACCACAAAAACAGCTGATGACAGTTCAAAGCATAGTTTTTTACACTGAATGTGCTTTCAAAGCTGTGTCTGATGAGATGTGGAATAGCAAATACACAAACAGAAAAAGAGATTGGGGGGAAAAGAAAAGAATTGAAAATGATTTAATGAAGATTTAACAGGCAAACAAAGATGAATTACTACATTACTGAGAAAGGTTGGAACCCCTGAGGAGAAACTCACCACGAGGAACTGGGGAAAAATATACATATTGGACACTTGATGATAACAATGCATAAATGAAGAGCTACATTAGACTTCCTGAGTGAGAAAAGATGTCTGGGAAGAAAATTTGAGATCTAGCAGATCCCATCTAGCAGAATGGGAAAAACTGGATATTTCTGGAGTGTAAACGCTAAATATTTTGAGTAATCGAAAATACAAATAATTGGCAGATAGAGAAGCGGAAGCCTTCCCCCCCCTTTCATCTCCCCCCCCTCTCCTTTACTCTGTTTTCTTTATGAATCTTTTTGATGGTTGATTTTTCTTTTGATTTCTTAAATGAAGATACATACAGAGAGGTGATGGGAGAGGGTCTTTCCCAGGGTGTGAGGCTGAGGAAGAGGTAAGCTCTCCCAGGTGACAGCTGAGAAGACTTATTTATATGGGGACTGAAGTTTATGAGCGAGGGCTATATACATATAATTTGGTGTTTTATTATTATTACTATTATTGGTGTTAATGTTTCCTATCTGTTCTTTTTCTCTCTCTTTCTTTTCTTCTTCTTCCCTCTCTCTTCTATTTCTTGTCTTTTTGATTCTATTCGCCTTAGATACTTTTTTATTGTATCGTGAAAACTTTAATAAAAATCTTTGGAGAAATAAAAGCTGCCTGAAGCAGTAGAGCCAACCCCCCCTTTTGTTAAAGAAAGAGGTGCTGGGGCTCAGGTCTCCTTGAGAGCCAGAAACCATGCCCTCTGGAAGAGAGCCCTGCTTCTTAATATATTCAATATGGAGGGAGGGGACAGGTTGAAGGTACTCCCTGGGAAGGAAGGACACGTCATACATACCTGGAGGCATTTGCATCTATTGTTATTTTTTGTTCCTTTAAAAATGGGGCATGGTCCAACAAGGGATAGGTAGAAAAGTGGTAAACGTGGCTAAGAGAAGAGAGGGTGGGAGTATGATACCCGCATGAGCCGTGACTCCAGAGTGCATTGCCCAGTGTAGAGCCACTAAAAGTTTGGCGCACAGAGAACATCTGGCAGAGAGAGGTCTGCCCTGATGAGAGATGGGAAGATTTGGTGGAACAGGCCTGAGCCCTGTCAAATTTTGGTTTGGGCTGCTTGCGCCCGGTTCCTGCTTCTGGCCCATTATGTAGTAGATTAATCTCTCCAGGGTTGGTGAGAGCAGGGACCTCAAAAGACACTTTTGACCATGGGTAGGCAAACTAAGTCCTGGGGGCTGGATCTGGCCCAACCGCCTTTTAAATCCGGCCCGCGGATGGGAATCAGCGTGTTTTTACAGGAGTAGAATGTGTGCTTTTATTTAAAATGAATCTGAGTTATTTGTGGGGCATAGGAATTCGTTCATTCCCCCCCCCCCAAGATATAGTCTGGCCCCGCACAAGGTCTGAGGGACAGTGGACCGGCCCCCTGCTGAACAAGTTTTGCTGACCCCTCCTTTTGACGGATCTGCTCTCCTCTTTTTAACCCTGTGATGTTCATACGAGTAGGTCTGGCTTGGTTGACTTTGGAGGTCAAAAATGAAAGCCCTGTGCTGTGTCTCAGGCTTCCATCTGATACTTATCATCACCATCATTATCATTTTCCTGTGCTAAGCCTCATTGTTGCTCTCTCCTGCATTATAAATACAGCCTTGTGGGTAACTCACTCAGTAACTCAGGTCTCCGTGACAAAGTGGGGGACTAAACTGAGCTCCTTGGAGGCTGAAGGTATGTTGCTTCCATTGCAGATTGAGAAGCTGGATCCCCGGGGAGTTCAGCTGGCTGCTCTATTTATGAGTGGAGTGGACACAGCCCTTTTCGCCAATGATGCATGCGGGCAGCCCGTCCCTTGGGAACATTGCTGCCCATGGATCTACTTTGACGGGAAGCTTTTCCAGAGCAAGCTAATCAAAGCCACGTGGGAAAAGGCACCCCTGATAGACCTGTGTGATGGTCAGGTAAGGGTTAGCACTCCTAGAAGGAAGTGGCTGCTGAGCAGTTGATCCTGCTGCTGACGTCCTGAGTTGTTGCTGCTTAGTCCTTGATTCAGAGCCACATCTAGTTGTTCCTGTGCATTCTACACATGCTCACCTCCTAGTTGTAGGTGAAACTAAGAGTGTTGTCTGCCTGCTGCTGTCTAATGCCTTTAGTTACTCTTTCCTCTCCACTGCAGCACCCACCCACCAGCAGTATTCAACAGCTGAATGTGCTTTTTTGTGTATTGTTAAGCTGCAAGCACAAAGCTAATGAGAAACTACCAATCTGCCTGGCCTGCTGCCATGACCAAGCCTCTGAGCAAAGTGGTATCTGGCTTCAATCTATTATCTGGAGAACGTACTTAATTACTTCATACTGAACAGAATACACCACAAGGCTCTCAGTCTCGTTAGGCATTTTTACATCCTACTGATTACAGTGGGGGAGTCAAAGTGCTTAACTTTGATGGGATCACATTCTCCATCGCCTGTTCAGATAATTGTCAATGCATCACATAATATTTGCCCTTGGCACCCTTCTTCCCCAGATCATACCCAGGGCAAACTGCCCTAACTGGCCCTCCCTAGTTACACTCCGTGACCTTGATATTGTTTTACTGGAGGGATACGGCGGCGAGAAGTGCCTGGCACTTTTATAATACCATCAAACTCTGGTTCAGTTATTTTTTTGTCTCCCTCCTACTCCTCCTTGATCCACAGAATGAACAGGTGTCCAAGGTAGAGAAGATGAGGCAGAGCATCCTGGAAGGCATCAACTTCAACCGCCAGGCTCCGCCTCCCCTGCTCCCACCTCCACCCTTTGTATCTTCCATGGCCCCATCCTTTTACCCTATGCCTCTCTACCCTCGCGCCATTGGTTCTGTTCAGCCTTCAGCCCCTGGGAGGACCAGAGGCTTCACAGGTAAGTCGCTGTGCTTCCATTTGCCTCTGTTACGTGTTTGCTTCATATGAAATATATCCTGCTTCTCTCTAGCAAATAGGGAGCCAGCCACTGGGAGTTCCATCATATCTTATTTGCCCTGGCAGGAAGCTCTTGATCTAATTTGCACAAACTTCCTCCTGCAGGCTCCCCCCTCCCACTTTTTAATGTTCGGGGTAGGGGTGGGTTTCTTTTCTTTTTAGGCAAGCTGTTCCCCACCTGCAGTCTAAAGTAGTACAGCCCCAGAAACAGTTTTGCTTCCTTGCCTGCCCTCCGTCTGTGCAGTGATCTCTGTTGAGTTTGCAGTAGGGCCATTTCTTTCCTACTCTCGTGCTTTGACCTTGAGACCCTCAGCTGTGGGTGCAGGTGATTCAATTAGGGTGCAAACCAGCCTACTCTGCTTAGTTGCTTACTGATTCTTCCCTTTTCCTAGGTCTTCACCCTATCCCGCCACAAGGAGGCAAATTGGAGATTGCTGGCATGGTGGTGGGCCAGTGGGCAGGAAGCAAGCCGTCCCGTGGGCAGGGTTCCTTCGGCATGCAAGTGGTATCCGTTGGAGGCCCAGGGAAAGGGTAGGTGCCACTAGACGAGTCGCCTTGGCTTCGTATAGCCTTGGTTGTCAGGAAAGGGTGTGGTTTCCCTTTGTCCCCTGCAGTTTTTTGAGATTTGGGGTTCCTAGTGAGGAGTGGGGAGCCTGGCCCCTGGATTCTGCACCTTTCTGTGGAAAGGGAAGCGAGTCTCAACAGTTTGGGAAAAGAACAAGAAGACCAGTAAATCGGGATTGAGTGGGGAGAATCCAGAGCAAGTTGAAAGATCTTAAAATCAATTAAAGATTAAATCTGAATGAAACTGCCTTTTTAACGAATTAATTGTTTCATCAATTAGATTTTAACAGATACCTTTTGCGATAAAAGGATATATAACCAATTTGAGATTTAGGATACTAAGCTAACCAATTTAATAACTTACTACTTTGGATGGAGAACATTATAAAATGACTCCTTTCCATTCGTAAAAACCTTTCTTTCCTGTTGCAGCCGCGGTCGTGATAACTCTGGAAAAACCCCCAAAGGAAACAAGAAAGTGAGCAAGCAAGTATGTGTCCCTGCCTCCCCTGTTGTTCCCTGTGCAGTGTCCAAACCCTTTTTTATGTCACTGGTGGATCCTCTTTTCCCTGCTCTTCTAAAAGTACCTGCCGACTTGCTGCAATGGCCCACACTCTGGGTACTCTTCATGTCAGCCGCTATGAGGCACACTTTGGAAGAAATAAAAATGGATGCTGCTAAATAGAGCTCTTAGAGGTCTATCCCCACCTTGGGAGAACCAAGAATCCTCCTTTCTTTGGCCTGCTTATTTTCAGCTCCTTTACCTTCTAGGGGTGGCTGAGTTTTCCATCCATAAAATGAGGGAGATGTTTTAGCCCATCGCCAGCAAAAGAAGCCTTTCAGTATAAAGATTAGCAGGTTGCAATTCACCTGTCTACTGAATGGTTCCTAGGTGGAAAAGAGCTACCTGGGTATGAGAAATAAGAGAACTGTTTCTCTCCTTGGACTTCACGTCTTGCACCTTTTTTGGGGGGGTGACATTAATTTATTATGTTTGATTCTGCTACGGAATTTCCCCCCTATGTTTAGTTCAAGGTATTCTGTTCCACTTTTGCTTTCTTTTATTTGGCACCTGTTATTATATTTCATATTATATTTATTATGTTACTATATTTCATATTATATTTCAAGTAGATAAATAGGTACCACTCTGGTGGGAAGGTAAACGGCGTTTCCGTGCGCTGCTCTGGTTCACCAGAAGCGGCTTAGTCTTGCTGGCCACATGACCCGGAAGCTGTACGCCTGCTCCCTCGGCCAATAAAGAAAGATGAGCGCCACAACCCCAGAGTCAGTCATGACTGGACCTAACAGTCAGGGGTCCCTTTACCTTTACCTTCATTATCTTGCATCTTTTGGGATGGAAAAAACTCACGATTTGGCAGTGTGATGCAGGTGGACGAGTGGCTCTGAGGTTAAAAGAGTTCACCTTGTGGACTGGTTTGGAAAACAGTATGGACTCTCTGTGTCATGCTCCATGGAAGGCAAAGGATTTTGATAGAAACAGCCTTCTGTCCCCATCTCAGAAGTGTTTGCATCTTTAGGTTGGATCTCTCTAGTCAATATCCCAGGACCTGGGTGTTCTACTTAGTTTTTCCAACTCCAGCCCCCGCTAAAGGCCTCCTCTTGTACTTGCCAGGGCTCTGCGGAAGGAACTGCCAAGACACCAGAGTTCAACAACAACAACAATGGTGGCAACAGCAGTAGCAACAGCAGCAGCCGTCCTCAGTCCCAGGTGAACGGGAACGGGGGCACCACGCCCACAGTGGGCGAGGACCCAGGGGCTGGAGCCTGCCCCTCAGCCACATCACCTTGTGCCTTAGCCAGAGACGCTGACTCGTGCAATAACAACAGCCCGTTCTTCGGGACGCTGAGCGGGGATCCTGAACGGTGCCCGGAGAACAAGCTTTCCTTCCCAGCTCTGCAGAAAGAGGAGTGAATGGAAGCCGCTGTGGGTCCGATTGGCGGGCAGTGGGGCGGTGGAGAGAAGTGTCATGGCGTTGCAAACTAGTGGGGCTAGGGGGGAGGATGCACCACTCCTGCAAATCCCCAGAATGGAAACATTTGAGCTGGTGAGAATGGTTAAGTGGTGGGGAGGTCCGGGAGCAGAGCTTTCTTGAGAACTCGCCTTTGGAGGGTTTGTGTCCTGGTGCGTCTTCTTCCCTGTGAGTAGCAGATGCAGCCCTGGAGGGTGGTGGAGTGACATGGGGCTCTTCTCCCACCTTGGGTGACCACATCAGCGCTTTTTGCTCTCTGCCCCTTGAATTTGCCATTGTGCCAATCGGATCCCAAAGGGCGGCATTTTTTTTTCCTTTTAAATTTTTTATTTGAATTTGTTTTGATTTTTTTTAATTTTATAGGGGGGGGGAGTTGTTTTTAGGGTGCAAGATTTATGGTAATTCTGGATTTGGGGAATGGGATATTTTTTAAAGGAGAAAAAGCCGGCAAGGTTTTATTTTAAAAAGGGGCAGATTTTTCCTGCCTGCCTTGTTCTTGCCAGCTCCCCCACCAGCAGGCCAAACAGCAGTGTTGCTTGGGCGGGGGGGGGGATGGTGGCAAACAGCATGGAGCGAAGGTTTTTTTTTGGGGGGGGTGTAGGAAAAGACAATGATTTTTAAAAGAGAGAGAGAGAGAGAGCAGCACAGCTACTGCACATTATACTCCCAAGTGGGTATAGCAGTCAGCTTGTGCTTTTTATTATATATAAGAGAGAGAAAGAGAGAGATTATATTTATATATAACGTGAATAGAGCTATATATAAATATGAACGCGGAAAGCCCGGAAAGGGTGAAAACGTTCCCGGGAGACAACTTGCGTTCCGAAATGCGCTATGCGTTCTTTGTGAATTAAAGGACCTGTGTCCCCAGTGGCCAGAGCTTGGCCCTGCTAACAGGGCTGCTGGGGCAGATGGACCAGGCCTCCTGATATCAGACAGAAAACTTCTTATCCTTCAAGCGGACGAGCACTTACTGTTACAATTCCAGGACTGTGAGCAAATGACTAGGGCTGGGGCTGTAAAGGGGTTTGGGGCTAAGGGTGGATTGTCACCCTGTTGCCATGGGGCGGGTGGCGGGGAGGCTGGAAGTCAAAAGTATCAAACCGATCCAGAGCCTTGGGGGGCAAGAGAGGGAGGGGTAACCCAGGAGAACATAAAGCAGTTGAAGGGATATACTGTTCTATAGGCTGAGTTGTGTGCACCCTGCGGCTTCAGCAAACAATCTGGAAATCAGCGCAGGACTTGGCATTCTCAAATCACAGCTTTGGGTTTCAAAGCAACAACTATCTTTTTTAAAAACAAAACAAAACCCCACTGATATTTAATAGGGAAATGTTTTCAAAGGGTTTCTTGGAAGAGCTAGTCAGGGTTTTCAGTGTGTTTGTGAGATGGCTGGGGAGGTTTTAGGGCCTTGCACAACTGCCACTGCTTCTCTTGTTGCTGGTATCTCTCACCATTCATTTCTGCCCCTTTTCATCCCATCCATGTCCAATGCTGTCTTACAGCTCTCTTGAGAATTTTTTTTTAGAAGCTGAATACAGTGGTACCTCGGATTACAAACCTTTTGGGTTACAAACACTTCGGGTTACAAACTCCGCTAACCCAGAAATAGTACCTCGGGTTGAGAACTTTGCCCCAGGATGAGAACGGCGTCGGCAGCAGGAGGCCCCATTAGCAAAAGTGTGCCTCAGGTTAAGAACGGTTTTCAGTTAAGAACGGACCTCCGGAACGATTTAAGTTCGTAACCCGAGGTACCACTGTAACTGCAAAAATAAGCCAGTTCTCTCACACACATATGGCACAAGAGAGACTGTGTACTGAAACTGTCTGGGTTGCTGTTTTTAGTGCAGAGTACACACAGTTTTGCTTATATAGAATGGATAAAATGGGTGGTTTTAAAGTGAAGAATCATATAACTGAGGTGGGAGTTTGGGTGGGCAGGATTAAAGTTCTGTTGAAAAGAGAACACTAACCAATTTTCCAGCTGCATACGTCCATGCAGTCTGATTTCTGACATCATCCATGGCATGTGCCTCAATTACTAGATTGTGAGAGTGTCAGAATGACCACTCCAACCTGAAATGTGTGTTGATTTTTGTTTCTGCCTTCTGCTATCAATCAATCAATCAATCAATCAATCAATCCATTCTCCAGTAGGCTGAATCCCCCACCTGTGATTCTACCATAAGAGGAACAGATGAAAAACAGTTGGCCAGAAAAAATGTCCTGATGGCTATTTCTGCCTCCTTGACCACGAACAGTATAGGCAAAAGAAAGTAGTTCCTAACGATGCATAACGAGCGGATGAAATTAACTGCCACAAGGGTATGGTGATGGTCGCTGCTGTAGATCCTTTTGACAAGGGCTTTCGACAAATCCATGGGCAGAAGTTTATTTATTATTTATTTATTAAATTTGCGTCCTGCCCTTCCTCCCATTGAGTATGGGATGTCAGTTCTGTAAATGTCTACTAACCTTGATAGCTGGATGGAGCCTAAATGTTCAGGGATGGCATACGTTTGAATTTCAGTTGCTTGTAAGCAACAAGAGGAGTCTTTGGGAAAAGGTGGGAGGGGAATCTGCCCTGTCACCCACTCAGGAATCTATTTCTGAACATAAAAGGGCAGTTAAAATGTGCCTAAGGCCTGCAGTGTGGTGTTCATACGGTGTGTTGGGATCTTCCAAGGGGCTGAAAGATTCCTTCAGGTGCTTGCAAGTGCTGGACCTCTAGGGTGGGGTGTGACCTACAGCTGCTAGAAAAAGTCACCTCCTCTATCAGAGGCTCTAGTGAGAACTTTGTAGCCAACAGTTGAGAGAAGGCAATGCTCTTTTTAGGTTGACATCTAGAGCAGCTGGGGAACCAGGCAGGATTTTAGGAAGCGAGAAAGGGTTTCCAAAGGTTGGAGGGGGCACTGATTTAAAGTGCAGGTAGGTAATTTGGATCGTAAGCTCTTAAAGGCAGCTTGATTCTCACCCACCTACCCTGCGCCCCGGTGGGGACCCTTTCCTATTTTGTTGTTCAAAGCAGCTGAAAACCAAACTCCCCAAGTATTCGAAATTCCTGTTTGTTCAAATGTATTGAAACTGGAACGTTTTCTTTTGCTGAAAATATGACAGGCCGTTCTGTTCTGAATAGCAGGATGGGGAGGAATCCAGAAAGAAAAACGTTTTGCCACATTTATATGCTACAAAGTTATCCAAGCAGAAGCACATTTTAAGGGGCTCTGCAATACTGTAGACATAAATCACCAAAGCCTACCTGCCCCCAAAGGCTTCTGATTCTCTATTGTTAGGGTTAGATGTTTCCAAAGCTGGGTGAAGTCTGTGATCCAGAAGAAGAATTTACAAAGCCCTTGCTGGATCAGACCCAAAGCCTATCTAGTCCAGCAAGCTGTTTGCCCCAGTGGGAGGCCCATAGGCAAGACCCTCTCCAATCGTGGTCTCCTCTTCCTTCTGCCTCTGATACTGGTGGAGGCAACCTAGCGATCATGACTAGTAGCCATTGATAGCTTTATGGCCCATGCTTTTGTCCAATCTCCTTTTCATTGGGGCTTTAAGCCTGTAATCCTGTAAACACCCCCCCCCCACGGAGTACATTTCATTGAATTCAGTGGGACTTGCTTCTGAATAGACAGGTGTCAGATTGCTCTGTCTGAGCCTTATTTGTTGGGGTCTTGTGAGGATTCCAGTAAAGCTCAGTTTTCTAAAACTGGTTTCTAGCCTTTGTGATGGAGGTGCAACGCACCAGAGATTTCTGAGAATGGAAGAGCCGCCTTGCTGAGTCAAACCAGAATTTTGCCACCATGTAAAGTGAACAGCAGTCTTTAATTGGGAGTCATCAAACTTCAGGACTGTGGAATCTACTTGGGTGTTTTTTTTTGTTGACTCAAGATCTAGGACCCTAGTGCAAAATACATGTTTTTCAGAATTACATATCCCAGACTTGATTTGGAGTACAGGAAGTGAATGGAGCCATTCACTCCTGGTAATCTCACATCCTTCCTTCATTTCAGCAGATAGACTTGTTTTGCTGTTGCTGTTGCTATTGTTAAACACATGTGAGTCAGAAATCCTTGTTCTACAGTTATCTCCGAATAGGTCTCAATCTGTTACATATATTTATTTAATTGAAATTTGTCCATTGTTCATTGAAGTCCCTTGCAGAATTTGGCTTATAGCTACTGGAATCTTGATAGACTCTTGAAATTCAGAAATGCAGTAGGTATATACTACACAGCATTGCAGACTTCCAGAACCTGACTCTCCCATACATACATTCTTTTTTAAATTTATTTGCGTATCAAATCTGAGTGTTAAATCCCCATTTTTTCTGTAAAGTGGTAACAGGATGAACCAACTCACACTAAGAACAGTATTTTCAGCTAATAATTTTCAGGAAAGATCTTTCCCAGCTCCTAGAAATGATCTGGGATTACAGTATATATAGGAAGCAAAAAGGCATTGTCTCTGAACTATGAATCTCACCATGAAATCTTCCTAATTAAGCATTAAATGTTCTAATTAAGCAATAGAAAGAACCCAGTGTAGATTTTTAAAAATTGCAGCTGTAGGCAGGGGTGTGTTCCTTTTTGAATCGTCTTCAGTCCTATTCTCATTGGTATGCTATGACTGTAAAGTAAGACAGAACTTAAAATTGCATATCGAGGGCTTTAGAGTTAGGGTTTTCAGAAAAGGCCCTCGCTTCAGCCTCAAGTGGATTAAACCAGTCTTGGGAAGCTGGTGGAGAACAAGGAAGTGTTTTAAGTTTTAATTGTGCCCTGTCGCTGAACGTCCTCTGATCTGGGTTTGGCTTGATGATAACAGAAAAACACTTTATTCCCAGGTGTAAAGAGTAAATGTAAATCTTCCTTACACGATAATACTTCCTGTCACAAATGAGACACTGTTCAACCTCTTCAGTTGGGCATGCAGTTGTCATATGAAGTTTGAGGAGTGGGATTGCAACTTTAAATGGTGAATTTGAGAGGAGGGATTTAACACTCTCTTTCTCTCTTGGGGGTGTTTCAGTTGCTTTTAGCTTTGACAGTATTTGCTGGGAAGGAAGACAACTTCCTCTCCTGACCAGTGGCACACAATTCCAAGCAACCTAACCATTGCCAGTTCTGAGGTCTTACCCCAGAACTAGAAAGACGCCTGCCTGCTTGAGCCATGCCTGCAGTCGCACAGGCCTCGGAGCATGCAGCTATATTGCTTTGATATCATGTAGCCCAGGGGAGCAGCTGGATCTGCGTCACAGGCTTCTGTGACGCATTTCCTTATATTTCCAGTGCTTGAAACCTTTGCAACTGGAGCAGATTGGGCCCCCCTTTTTAACCTCTTAGCAATGCCACCAGGCAAGCTATTGATTAGGTGGCGGGATTGATTTGACTTTGTCTGTCTGTCTGTGCAGACTGTAGCCATTAGTGCAGTCCCATCTGTACTACACATCTGAAACAGTACCGTACCACTTTAAGCAGGGTGATGTAACAATCCCTCTTGCCAGGAAATGCTGGGAATTGTAGCTGTGATATGAATTGGGGTCTCCGAACAGCCCTCGGCACCCTAACAAATCATTTGAGGGAAGCCATGCTTTAAACATATGGTGCAAATGGAGCCAAAAATAGGAAAGTTTTGGGAAGCCCTTATCCCAAACATTTATATATTCCGTGATTCTGTGTGAGTACAGAATGTGATACTGGGCCCAGTCTTTAAAAACGAATCTTTCTAATTTTTATGGATACTAAAATAAACCTCGGAAGTTTGTGGGCAGCAGGAGTGGCTGGATAAGTTTTTCACTTTCAGGGTGGGGCTTCCCCCCTATGTAGTGCCCATTAGAACTAGGCTAAATTTGGCAAAACTTTTTTTAAAAAAACAAATAAATTATGCAAAATCAGACTGAAAATGTGTGTTACTTGCATAATTTATACAGGAAGAAGAATTTGGTATCTGAAGATTTTAGATTTTATCTTGTTTTAACTGTGGGAAGTACAGTGGTGCCCCGCAAGACGAATGCCTCGCAAGACAGAAAACTCACTAGACGAAAGGGTTTTCCGTTTTGGAGGTGCTTCGCAAAACGAATCTCCTATGGGCTATGTCTTGCAAGTTCCTGCGGTTTTTTTCCCTTCCCCCCCTTTTTCTAAGCCGCTAAGCCGCTTATCAGCTGATCCGATAAGCCGCTAATAGCGCTAATCCGTTAATCTGTCAATGGGCTTGCTTCGCAAGACGAAGAAACCGCTAGACGAAGAGAATCACAGAACGGATTCTTTTCGTCTTGCGAGGCACCACTGTACACTTCAACATGGTCTCTTCCTTGCAAGCTAGGCAAAATAAAGTTTGAAGTCACTCTACTCTAGATTCACTTGACAAAAATCCTAGATAGGTTTTCCTTTAAATTCAAAAATGGATGTGGTTATTGTTCAGAATTGCTCACTGTTTGCTCAGCCAAAAAGGTAGCCAGCAACAGGCATCTTTAAAATATCTCTTATGAGAATTGTGGATACTTCCAGGTGGGAAGGGGATCATTAATCTTGAGGAATTTAATTTGAAGCTCAGTGTTGCATGAAAGCCAAAGAGGTAGATGAAAGTTCCTAGGTTTCTCTTGCATAATAAATCCAAATGGCAAAACACCCTTCATGCATATCTATAATAATAATAATAATTTATTATTTATACCCCACCCATCTGGCTGGGTTTCCCCAGCCACTCTGGGCGGCTTCCAAAAGAATATTAAAATACTGTGATACATCAAACATTAAAAGCTTCCCTAAACAGGGCTGCCTTCAGATGTCTTCTAAAAGTCTGGTAGTTGTTGTTCTCTTTGACATCTGGTGGGAGGGCGTTCCACAGGGAGGGCGCCACTACCGAGAAGGCCCTCTGCCTGCTTCCCTTTAACTTATGGACTTTAGTTTAATTGCAGTTGGATAATGCTACCATTCCCACTAGTGTTACTGAAGTAAAAGAGCATCTCTGATGTGATGGACATCATGTTATGATGCAAGAGTCAAGCTAACCTGACCTATCTTTTATAAACCTAATGAGAAGCAATAACCGGATGATTGCCCTCAGAGGTCTGGTTCCCCATCATTTAGAATGTACTGCAGCTAAGCAAATACCTTTTCCCCCAAGCTTGTTTGGCTCCAGCATGCAGAATTGGAGCTGGTCATGTACAGACTGGAGACTGCAATTTGTGTGATACAAGAATTCAGGCATCACCACCCCTAAGCGCAAATGATCTATGGAGGCACTGAGATAAGTCTGCTGTGGTTGAGCTGGAAGATTCTAAAACTTGCAGTCCTGTAGAAGTTAGCCTTGCTTCTGGGGAAAGTGGAGAAGCCTTCGTTCCTTGGTGTTGATAGCACTCGTAGATCAGAAGTGTAGTTCAGCTGTGACTGTTGAGCAAAGGTGGCTCTGCTTTGGTTGGAATGAGATGAGCCAAAGTCCTTTGAGAAAATGATACTTGACTATTGAAAGAGGGCTCTTTCTCTTAAAGCAGCTTTATGTTGTCATATTTAACCTTGTGGCGAAACAGTGCTGATTCCCCATTTCTTGCAGCTTTTGAATCTGAAGCTAATATCGGAGGTGCTTTTTGCCTATAGAGCCAGGAACCAGGAGTCACTGCAAATGCGCATAGCCATAACTAGATGGCCCCATAACTATTTTTTATAACAAAAAAGTTTGCTTATTTAAAAATAATAATAATGAAGCCCTGATTTGCGAACTTCGATATTTTTTTTTAAGTGCAGATTTCAAAATTCAGATCCTTTTGTGAGACCAGAAAGCTACAGTCCTTGAATGTAGATATAACAACTCTGAATATACTTCTCTTGATCCTAAGACGCACAAAAGGGGAGGTCCGCACGTGGCCTTGCGATGGATGGATCAGCCTGTTTCATGTGTCTTCATTCATAAATCCATTCCATTCAGTTTCTGCATTACTCTGAATTAGTTTTGAATCCATATGAAAATTTGTATCTAAAAACGTATTTTAACTCTGTGTATACAATTCTAAACATTTTAACTAGGCATTTTGTTACTTTTTTGAGACAATCCCCGTGTCTCATTAATTCAGATAAATGCAAAATCTAAGGATAACTAAATTCTAATTCACAGGGGGTCTGGATCGGGTCACTTTGCATCAGAATTCACAGAAATAAAATTCTTCAGGCATCTGTAATGAGACCTTTTTTCTCCACATTTCCAGAAATTAGTCACCTTAGCATTGCAGGCTGTCTGTAAAATTAAGGACTTTTCAAGCATCTTGCAGTGCTTCCTGTGGGAGCTATTGTATGACAAAGACGCAAAAATGTAGAGCTTGAATGGATTGTGACTTTGTGAAATGAAAGTCCTAATCATGAACAAACATCAGGTTTCCCTTGTGAGGGTGACCCTGAGGTAATTGTGGCATCAGTAGGACCCAAAGATTATGTTGAGTTGCGTTGTTCATTCTTTGAGAGCGGAGCTCTCAAATGCGGCGTTCTTGCTTTTCATTTGGCCTGTGTAGCACTTTGGACTCTCTCCAGGGCTGGATCCTTGGATGGTACAATCTTGGCAGAGTTCCTTTGAAGTCACTGGTTCTGCATCCCACATCCAGAGCCATTGATCCCCAATGGAGTAAGGTCCATTAACAATAGCTGTAGGGATCGTGTTTATTAGAAATATTTGCTGTGTAACTAACATTGATGCTGAGAATTAACTGAAGTAATATGACTTTCCCCTGCACTGTGCAGTGGACCTTAAATGCTCATAAGGAAGGCGAAATATGTTCCTGTGTCCAAATCTTCCTTCTCTTAGCAGGGCTTTTTTTCAGCCAGAACTCACCGGAATTCAGTTCTGGCACCTCTTATGTGGGCGCCATTGCCATTATAAGAGAACAAGGAAGGAGTTCATGGTGAGTTCCGGCACCTCTTTTTCTAGAAAAATAGCACTGCCTCTAAGATAAAGAAAAGTTCCTTTTTAATATGAGTTGAAGTGGGAACAAATCTAATACTTTTAACTTCCTGTACTAGGCTCCAATTCAAGATTCTCTAAGCATGTTTCTTGAAGTCTTCATAAGGATCTAAACCATACAATCAAAGGCATGGATTTTAGCATGCTGCCTTCATTGTTTTGTGGGGGGTGGGGTGGAGGGGGGGCCTTTTAAAGCCAGCCTACTGACCAATATTTCCTGCATTTCTCTTACAAATATTTCATCCCATCCTAAGGCTGTAATGCGGGATATGACTCTGGCTAGCCGTTCCCAAGGATGGCTACTAGTCAACTTAGCCAACCAGTTAGAGGTTTTTTTGTCCAAATATACTTAACAGTACCTGAGAAGACTTTGAAGCCTTTTCAGGGGCAGCTTTTCAACCTTTTCTGATGTCGTTTAGAATTCCACCTTTCCTTGGATTCATACGCAAACAAGCAAACGAGCCCTTGGGTCCCTGGGGGGAAGTCACAGACAAACATTACGACAGGGACTTGAATTCTTGTGGAGGGGAATAGGGGTATCCCGGTCCACAGATTAAACATGTGTACGCTAGAGCCTGTGAGGAAGGCACAGGGCCACTCAGTGGCCAGTTGGCACAAAGCACCAACATTTCCCCCTATCACGCAACTGTAACCTAGGCTGCAAATCCTCAGTATACTTACTTGGGTGTAAGCCCACTGAAATAATGGTGTTTCTTTCCAAGTAAATGTTATTAGGATCAAGCTGCAAGATGAATCATAAGCTAACTACAACTTTTTTTTTTAATCTTGTTAGCATAATTTTACTACCGAAGTTGAATCATTATAGTAGCTAACTTACCTGACATGTATTTTGCTAAATATGCATGTTCTTCTATTTTTAATTTTAATCCTTCCAATTACCCCCACACCAATCTATTTTGTAAGTCCATTTTTATTCTTTAAAAGAAGTCTAACACACACCTTGTTTAGAGATCTTTCAGTCTTTAATTGCTATTTACCGCTCATTGCATAACGTCAGATAGCGTCGCTCATTTTCTAGTTTTTTTTTAAAGATTAGAATTCTTTTCTGACTCCGTTTTGAAATACCAACCCCCGCTTCCCGCGTACACTTTTATCTGTCTATAATATTACCCTTGCAGACGGGGTGTACACTTTTTCTGACTTATAACCATTGCTCTTGTATTTTGGTAGATGCTTTGTTGATAGTAACTAAATGCCTAGTAAGATTTTAAAAGTAAAAACTTCAATCTCAGTTGTTACTTTAAGCCAATCTTTCCCCTCACACACCCTCTTTGAATAACCTTGGAAGTTGCATTTTTACCATATATATCTCCCCATGACCACCTTTTAAAATGTTTAGCCTGAGATTTTAGCTTTAAAGGGAAAAAAAGCATACAAACCAATTTTTGATGAACAGAGTAAATCTGATTTTTTTCTTTTCTTGTTAGTGATCCCCTGTCAATTGCAAGTTCATGCTTTATTTATGTGGGATAAATTCATTATTCCCTTTTTTTTAAAAATGGATTTTCTTTTTATGCTATATTAACACCTGTTCTTAGTGGATGGATAAATGTTATCTTTACTACCCCAACCTTGATAAACAAACTCCCATCTCCCCAATCCTTGCACCCCACACCAAGCTCCATAGGTTGTTGGGTTTTTTAATCAGTGTAAGTTTGGACAGGTTGCTCTAAATCAGGGGAAACTCGCAGTAGGTTTGCAATCAGAAAGCTTGGGTGTCTTTTGGGAATGTTTTTTGCTGGTGGAATCCTGGCGCGTTGTTCATCTGTTGATGATGGAGAGAGACTTACAGTGCTTAATAAATTCTATTCTTTTAGTAAAAAATAAATAAATGGTGTGTTTGTACTCCTGTGTTTTAAGCTTTGTAAAGGTACAAGAAAGAAAGGTGCCGTGTCACTTTCAGTGCTCTGTGTCTGCTGCAGCTCTGCAGAAGTGAAGAATTCAGCCTCATCCGAATTTCAGGTGTTCCTTCACGGTGTCCCTGCAGCCGCTCATTTGGCGTAGACCGCTCTACTTGGAGTAGACCCATTGAACAAATAACTTCAAGTTACTTGAGTGAGAAGGAAAGTGCGGTGCAGAACTGCAGATATTTTTAAACATGTATAGTCTATCTCAACCTGTCCAAAGTTAGCGGCAGGATCCACAGGGGCAGCAGATCTGGCCTCCAAGGAACACATTGGCCACTCTCCTTGGAGGCTGGGCCAGCCACTTGTAGATCTTCACTTGTCCCTTCTTCTGGGCAGTGGGGTGCCGTTTTGTGGTTCACCTCAAGTGCCAAAATTTCTTGCGCTGGGCCTGCAGTGGACTGCCGTATTTCCCCCCCCATAAGATGCACCTAGTTTTCAGAGGAGGAAAACAAGGGGGGGGAATTCTGAATCAAATGTTGTACTAAACTATTTAATAAACTACTGGTATCTCAGAATAATATTTCAACCATGTACAGTTGTAGCTCAGGTTACATATGCTTCAGGTTACATACGCTTCAGGTTACAGACACCGCTAACCCAAAAATATTACCTCGGGTTAAGAACTTTGCTTCAGGATGAGAACAGAAATCGTGCTCCGGCGGCGCGGCGGCAGCAGGAGGTGCTTCAGGTTAAGAACGGACCTCCAGAATGAATTAAGTACTTAACCCGAGGTACCACTGCAAAGTGAACAGCAGTCAACAGTGGCATTAAGAACCATCATCTCTGTCATTAACAAATGAAGAGAGACTTTATCCCCTAGTAAGGGGGGCAGGCAATGGAAATATATGAGCTTCC
Organism: Podarcis vaucheri; assembly: GCF_965113315.1. Lineage (NCBI taxonomy): Eukaryota > Metazoa > Chordata > Lepidosauria > Squamata > Lacertidae > Podarcis > Podarcis vaucheri. The sequence continues at coordinate 5,313,356 of NC_138755.1, forward strand.
CACATTGAGTCCCTTAGATCTAAGGGTTATATGGTTTGGCCCTACACAATTATTTTAATAAAGCCAAAAGAAGTGGGACTTTCTTCCTTTTTGTTCCTTGCAAAGAGCTCGGGGGGCTTTCATATGAGGGAGGAATGAGGGAGAAATCTGATTCAATTTCCATTTAAAGTCAAACCTACCTAATTCATACCTTCGTAAACAACACAAGGACCAAACCACAGCTGCCCTTCAAATTTCACACTTCTGCAAAGGAAGGCACTACTGTCCACTGGCAAGACCAGTGGCAGAGGATCTTGCGTGGCGACACGTTGCTCAGCACACCTCTTTCTTTTACTTGCACCCCACTCGTCCTCCGAGTTATGCTCAAAACAGCCCTGCAGGGTAGGCCAGGCCAAGAAACAGACTCCTTCAAAAGAGTTCAGCTCCAAGGGCCTCCTGGCAGTTCCCTCCTGTGAGAAATGAGGTTACAGAGATCCCGGCAGAGGGCCTCCTTGGTGGTGGCACCCGCCCTGTGGAACGTCCTCCCATCAGATGTCAAGAAGATAAATATACAACTTTTAGAAGACATCTAAAAGCAGTCCTGTATAGGGAAGTTTTAAATGTTTTATATTTTTATATCTATTGGAAGCTGCCCAGAGTGGCTGGGGCAACCTGGTCAGATGGGAGGGGTACAAATAATAAAACTGTTGTTGTTTAAACCCTGGTTCAAGTCCAACATGCCATCCATTGTGGCGCCACCTTATCTCTCATCCTCCTGCAGCTTGTGCAGGAGACCTTCCAGCAGGCTGCACCCAGGACTCAGAGCCCACCATCTGCCCTGACTGCCAACACACCTTGCCTCTTGTAGAAGGGGGCGCCTGGCCAATACTCACACATGCAAGATGTCCTGCGTCACATCCAGTTCCTTGCTGATTCCTTCTTTGCGGGGCTCAGGTTTCGGGTCCAGGGAGCCCAGCGCAATCTGGGCCAATGATGACGATGGGAAAGGGATCCTCAGCTCACAGATGTTGGGGGTAGCGATAAGGAGCATAAAACGTACAAGAAAATTACACACGCAAACACGAGCACACTGCCTACCTTTCCAACAAGAGACACTCTCTCTATTCAAGGTCACCATTGTATTCTGTGTTTAATATTTCTGGGAGAGCTTCTAGTCCCTGGTTTTCAACTGAGGAGCTCTGACATGGATTAGAATCCCTGCTTATCCATGACTGTGGATGGAGAAACTCAAGACCAATGTTCAAATTGCAGGGTGGAGGGCAGAGGGGGCCATTTTTGTGCTGATCTCTTTTCCTTCTATTTTTAGAGGGGTTTTGCATCAGGGATGCAGGGGAAGATATAACTAGAACAGGAGGGGGCCCAGGGCACGTGGATTTCATTAAAGGCCTTCCTACCTCTTTCCTTTCACCCCACTCCGTCACCATTCTGTCGTATTTGCAGTTGTTAGTGGTCAAAAAGCATTAAAGGGCAACTTATCTCCATTTCACTGCTCACAAAGAATCCTGGGCACTGTAGCTTACCCCTCACAAAGCTACAAAGTGCCCATAATACTTTGCTGGTGAAACCCTAGCAACCCACTACCTTGATTTCGCAGCAGCTCTAGAAATGCAACTTGCTTCATTTAGTTCTTAAGGGAGAGAGAGAGAGAGAGAGAGAGAGAGAGAGAGAGAGAGAGAGAGAGAAAGAGGTTGCATTGGAAGTAGGCAGAGACACCGCAGGGGCTTGAACCCCGTCCTGGAAACCAGGAGCGCCAACCACCAGCGTCTTTTGCTTTTTTTTGGCCAATGCAACAAGGTGAAAAGCAAAACCTGAGAGAACACTCTGAATACAGAATGTTCTCTCAGGAAAAAAGAAAACCCTTAAGAATTATGAAGTTGCAGACAGAACACAATCGAGGTTCTATCCCTTGCCATTAGCAAAGGGTATTCACCTAGATGTGTTTACGTCACAGAGTACCAGGTTAACTGTCATTAATTTGCAGGGCAGAACAGAGAGACTAGTTCCAGTCTTCAAACTCTGCCTTTATGCTCACCTTTTTGTCTGTCCCTCTGAAGTGTGAATTCATGGGCCTGGAAGTTCCTTCTGCTGGTCTGTGAAAAGCAATTTGGACTCCTTACTTTGTCCCCGGCCCTTTCCTGCCAATTCCAGAGAAATGTTTTTGGAACCCAGCTCTTCTTACTGACCTGACTTCTGCAGGAAGAGCTGGCTTCACCTGAGTGTGGTGGGCTCTTGGACACAACTGTGAAGAGATCAAGCGGGGGGAAATGGAGAAGCCAGCCCAAAAGGATTGTACTGAAAAAGATCACTGAATTGTGGAGTGTGAAGTTCACTTGCCGTTAAGTTTCCTGAAGGCTTGCAAAATTCTTGTGTGAGATGCACCTGGAAGAGACTAGGGTCTTCAGCAGCCCTCCCCTCCAGACACAGGAGCAAAAACAGCAGGTTACCTAAAGCAGCGCAGTCAAGACGCAGGTGTCTCTCAATCCTGCACTGCAGATGTTCACTTGATGGATCAAGAGCTCTGACACTGCCTTTTGTCAATGGAGCAGATCTGCTTCTGGCACAGGTAGCTCTGTGAGGTCTGTAAAAATAAGAGCTGGAACAAAACAAGGCTGGCTGTCCCACCAAAAGATGTACCTTATTGTGTGGTGATGGCACAGGAAGGGGCCTCCCCTGCAGTGGTGTCCCGACAAGAGAAGTCCCTCCAGGTAGAAGCACAGAGAGCGACAGCATCAGGCTTTCGAGTTCGCAGCTCTTCTGAAACAGGGATTGAATAACCAACATTGCTCAATACAAGCTCTTTGGAATATTTAGTTTGCATATTTGATGTATGATTCCATTTAGAGCCTACCTTTTCTCCAACTGGCTCAGGGTGCTTGAATGGTCCCCCTCACTGCGACCTGAAAGAATCTTTGTACAAAGAGTTGTAGGCAGAACACAACAGAGATTTCCCCCTCAGCCAAGCACAAGATACACTCACCTAGTTGACCTTCAGCCAGAAGACACACAACTGCATTGCTGCTATAATTACTATAGAGCATTTAGAGATTACTTGTTAGTTATTAGTGCCTATCGCCACCTCTGATAATTCAAATGTTTTATCAACAGAAGCTATGATTGCAGTTGAAGGTAACCAAGTGAGGTTACAGGCAAAGGAAGCAGCTCGCTACACCAGGTTTTAAATATATTGCCTTAGGAACAGAATTACTGGCAAGGATCCAAAATTTAGTATTTGTCGGAAACCCAGCAATTATCAATCCTATCGTGCAGGTTTTCACCAAAAAGTCAGCAATAGAATTTGGGTCCAATTAAATTTCTAATAAAGTCTCAGCATTTATGGATAGTTCCCTGCATTAAACAATCATACATGTATCCCAGGCAAAGAAAATTGGGAGCTACATGCCTCCTTTATCTACAGGATTGAAGGGTACAGACTTCTATTCCAAAACGTTTCACAAATGTGGGTTATTATGATTTTGTGTGGCCCTCTGGTCATTAGTGGAACAATCAGCCACTCCCTTATGTATGAGTAAAAATGGCCAGAGACCAGGGATTCATAAGATTTCAAATATTTTCTCAGTCATTTCAGCCTTACCATTAGCAGAAAAAATATCTGCCCTTTATGTACAGGAAAAAATGGTCACGGCTCAGCCTTCCTAATTGTGAATATGTTTGTTCTTAAATGTTTGCTGCACTTTTTTTGCTTAAAAATGGCTGGCAAAATGGTGAAAACCTCTACTCACTCCAAGGCCTCTACCAGGCCGCCTCTACCAATGCCATCAGTAGATTGACCCTCAAAATGCCTTATTTGCTTTTTCACACTGAAATCAGCAAGGCAACTGTTACAGACAAAGGAAGCAGTTTGATGCATCAGCTTTTAAAATGGGTATTCTAAATACCTAAATACCCCTGGGAACAGAATTACTGGCGAGGATGCAAAATGCTGGCATGTTTGGAACCTTCCGGACTTATATACATCTGAAGGAACAAAAACGCAACAATATTTTGGTGACCCTCTTCTGCAGTTGTCCAGTAAGTACAATTCGTTTGGCTTCAGATGCCAAATGCCACCACTTTTAAGCAGCTGCTCAAGAGGGTTTGTTATTCTACTCCTTGGAAACCACATTATACATAAAATGAAGTTCTTCCCATTAGCGAAGGAGCTTATCTATAGTCCCCAAGAAGCTATCACAAAATGGCTGCAAAGCATTTTTGTCAACAAGGCAACCTGAGCTAAAATGACATTAAATGGAACTATGTTGTCTTCTGCGCCTCTGCTTTGCCCTTTAGCACATGCACAGCTTTCTTTCCCCCTGGATCCCCCTACCCGTCTCACTTCTAAGTCTTACCTGTCTTAAAATCTTACCCGTCTTGGTCTTTCCAACTTCTGGAACGAGGTTCTGGAGCGAGTGGTTGCAGACCAGATCCAGGTGCTCTTGGAAGATGCTGGTTTTCTGGCTCCATTTCCATCAGGGTTTAGGCCTGCTTTTGGCACAGAAACGGCCTTGGTCACCTCTGTTGATAGAGAGACAAGGGAAGGCGCTCAGTGACCCCCAGTGCCTTCCATCAGCTTCGGCTGGTGGCCCAGTTGCGCCCCTCTCTGGACGGGGGTAGTCTGACTCCTGCTCTCTCTGCTCGTTCTTTTTGTTTTGATTTGGTGTAGTTGATATTTTATGTGAACTGCCCTTAGACCTTTGGGTATAGGGTGGTATAGAAATTCAATAAATAATAACAATAATATGATAATTATAATTTTGGCAACACAAATGCCAGCCTTCTTTTTATGAAATGGCTTCTCCAGTTGCCTTTTAAAAGAAAAGCCTTCTATTTTCTGCAATTATTCTTCACTCGGCTTGAAGCAGACTTCATCTCCACCCACCCTTTCCTCTGCTCCTTTGTACATCCAAATACTTGTTGGTCGAAAGGGAAATAAACTTGATTTCGCCCCTCGTGTTCCTTCATGTGTCTTTGTTTTCCCTTGGCCTTTCTAGTCATCAGGTATATCTGCTTTTCTTGATTCTCTTTAAAATCTTCATCTTGCTGTTTTTTATGAGTTTTCAGTTTAAATTTTTCTTGGCTAAGCGTTCTTTTGGGGGCTTTCTCAAAGTCCAGAATTTACTCTCCCTGTTTTACTATGATTAATTCTTTGTTGGTCTTCTTATTTTCTTTAAGTTTCCTTTAAATTTAAAATGTATTGCGTCTCCTAACACTTTTTAGGGAGTTACTGAATCTATTTATCTTCTGTTTGTCTCTCTGTCTGTCTATATATCTATCATCTACAAGCAACATTTAAAACTGCCAACTACGGAGATCACAAGGGAAAATGTGTTGTATCCCTTGTTAAAGTTGTAAATGACAACTTCAGTGAGACTTCAGCTCTGACCAGTGAGAGGGTTAAAACCAGTATTATAGCCAGGGACAGTCTCACTCACTAGACTCTGGCTCGCTCCTTCCACCACCTGTTGGTCATAAGAGCACATAAAATAGTCCCTTGGCACATTAATACAGAGGATAAACATGGTTTTGTTTTCAACATGGGATCACTGCGCATGGGTGAGAAATTAGTGCCGGCCCCACTCCCTAATAACAGGGTTGCTGGGGGGCCAACTTGAGTAAAATATGGGGGGTGGGCGGGCGGTAAGCCCTGCCCTACATAGTCACATGACACGCCACACACAATTAAATAGCAATGGCCGTCAACAGTTTAGGGGGGGTTCATGGCCCCCTCAATTTTTTTTGGGGGGTATGGGCTTATGAGGAGCTAGCTCCTAAGCTAGGGTGAAGGAGGTGAGGACAGGTGACCCCACCTAAGCCTGAAATCGCCCCCCCCCAAACCAGGCCTCAAAACTGTCCAAAATTCCTTTTCTCTCTTCTAAAAAAATCCAAAACAGCTTTTCTCTGCTCTTCTCTGCTTTTCTCACAAGATGCATAGGAAAAAGATTATTCTTTTATCAGTACGAGAAGGCTTCAAAAAGCTAATGAATAGGCTCTGTTCAAAGCAGGCTGAGAAACGAATCTTATCTCATTCAGTTGCAACATCTTTGGACATGCTGAACCACTTAATTCCCCTTCCCTGGTAAGGGTGCCAAGAGTCCACAATAGTCCCAAAGACAGGAGCTTTCTGTTCATGCTCAGGAACCTCAACATGGGGCAGGACTCTGAAGAGGAGGAGAAAGCAGAGGGAACTGGAAGGGGAATATATGCTCTGTGCGAATGACTGTGAACTCGTGCTTGTTTGTGAATCTATCACACTTGCTCCTTCTACCAGTTCATGGATGGTAGAAATAAAGCTTTTTCTCCGAAACTATTCCTTGGGTGTCTGTTGACGTCCTCTTTTTCAGGGAACATTTTTAATATTTGCCCAAATGTCTCCGGCTATACTTTCTGGATGAGTCCTAGACAAGACTGGTGATTGAAGACTTGCTTTCCCCATCTTTTCTCTCCTCCTGTCCCCCCCCCCCCAGCAGCAATATATCACAGCTTCTATAGCCTACATATAGTAGGAGTATTTAAAATGAGAATCTTCATGGGGTCCTCTTTTTTGCTCTTTGAAATGTGGCAACCCTCACTTGACCCTCCTAAAATAAATCCTGGCTACACCCATGGCAGGTGGTCATAGCGACAGTGCCAATCTGTTGATATAATCAATGAACAATTACCATATACTTAGAAATCTATCCTTTTTACCCTGCCCATTTATCATCACACTGCTGTGTTGATTCA